>NC_091138.1:20469903-20784102 GCF_041381155.1 Argopecten irradians
CGTCGGGAAAGTGAGTGCAGTTAAAGGTTCTAATCACGTCGGGAAAGTGAGTGCAGTTAAAGGTTCTAATCACGTCGGGAAAGTGAGTGCAGTTAAAGGTTCTAATCATGTCGGGGAAAGTGAGTGCAGTTAAAGGTTCTAATCACGTCGGGAAAGTTAAATCTAAGAATTACTTAGTGTGCTTATCAAAATATACACAATGTTTTATTATACTCAGCTGGTGTTTGATCATTGACATTATGTTTAATGCCAACATTTAAAGTTGCAGTTTTCTCTTGAACCCTATCAAAATTAGTTTTTATCTTTTGTTGTTTTTAGTTTAAAGTACATTATGTATATGTCGTAATTCTTGTTCTTCAGAATACAAAGTTCCTCAATTTGAGAAGTTTGAAGGTGCCATTTTAAATGGTACAAGGTTGGAAAGCTATATACATATTCCTATTGAAAAGGTAACTTCATTTTCTCTTGGAAAGCTATGTATATTACTATGGAAAAGTTAACTTCATTTTCTCCTGGAAAGGTTGTTTTTCTCATACGAAGTAGGTCACATTGCAAATTGCCCACATTTTGAACTTTGACCTTCATACCGCATATGAATTCAGATTTTGAAGCTTAACTTGTCCCAGTTGGAAGTTTACACTTCTAGGAATCTTTTTGGAAATCAGAAATGAGAACAAATAGAAAAAAATAAGCTTGTATACATTAATAGGTCACTTGACCTTTAACCCATATGTCACTGTGTTGTTTTAGTGTGCCAGTAAGTGTCTAGAGACGAGAGAGTTTGTGTGTCGCTCCTTCAGTTACAACCGACAGAAGCGATCCTGCTTCCTCACGGACATCAACACTAACCTGGCCGTCTACATAGATCTAGAACCATCAGAGGATCATGATTACTACGAATTATCGTCACAGACAGGTAATACCACTGTTTATCTCTAATGCTGATCACTGCCCAACACAACAAAACACTGTCTTGTCTATAGGTTAAAGTTTCATTCTAAGATGATGTTGATATAATGTCTGTTTTGATTGGACTATTTTTATGATATAATCCACATTTCATTCATAGAAATTATAATATGATGTTGTTTTGGAGACATCGAAACTGGTAAACAGTTACAGCTAGTATATGGCTTTCATTTTGTCATATGTGGATGTCAATGAAGGCCTATATCTATGTCACTGACAGTTTTAAACAATTAGTAATAGTGTCAGCAATTTTTGGTAAGTTGTTCAAAATAGGTCTAAGCTTATCGGGACTTTAATTGTCTCTTGTTAAAGCTAAAATTCATGGTTTAATCTCCAGTAGATTCATGAAAAATTACATTCTATCCCTGACATATAAAATTAAATAGCTTTATATGATAAGAAACTGTTGACATATTTTATATTCTACAGTTGACTGCTTCGGAATGTTCCAGTGTACTAATGGCCGCTGTATAAACACACTACAGCAATGTGATGGTACTGACGATTGTGGTGATTTCAGTGATGAAATCAACGACAGGTGTGCAGGTATGGCAAATCTTATATTTGTAATGGACAGAAAAAATCACTCATTATTCTACGGTCAATGAATTAATGGCTGTGCAGATAAAGAAGCTATTATCTACATAGAATCTGTGTAATTCAAAGTGTCCATGTTTGCTTCCACAGTCAAACCTCAATATCTTAAGTCTATAGGATCATGGCAACACTTTGAGCTACCTGAGTTATGGAAGTGAGAGGAATTTGAATATAAAAATATAACAAATACTTTAAATTAAACAACGTTTTCCAATGATGCAGGTCACAATTATATGTTGATAACTAGTCTTGTGTTATTAGATACTCGTGATCCTCTTTAATCATTTACACAGTAGCATTACACCATCAATTTTTCCCCCGAAAATTAAAATTAATTCAAATATCGCACACACATGAAATGTCAAATGACAGTTTTAGAAGTGCTCAGTGGAGGTTTTTTTTCTACTTTTAATTTAGTTCTCCCACAATGACCTGAGTTACTTGTAATGTTTTCCCACAAAGACCGAGTTACTTGTAATATTTTCCAACAAAGGCCTGAGTTACTTGAATATTTTCCCACAAAGACCTGATGAGTTACTTGTAATATTTTCCCACAAAGACCTGAGTTACTTGTAATATTTTCCCACAAAGACCTGAGTTACTTGTAATATTTTCCCACAAAGACCTGAGTTACTTGTAATATTTTCCCACCACTTGTAATATTTCCCACAAAGACCTGATGAGTTACTTGTAATATTTTCCCACAAAGACCTGAGTTACTTGTAATATTTTCCCACAAAGACCTGAGTTACTTGTAATATTTTCCCACAAAGACCTGAGTTACTTGTAATATTTTCCCACAAAGACCTGAGTTACTTGTAATATTTTCCCACAAAAGACCTGAGTTACTTGTAATATTTTTCCCACAAAGACCTGAGTTACTTGTAATATTTTCCCACAAAGACCTGAGTTACTTGTAATATTTTCCCACAAAGACCTGAGTTACTTGTAATATTTTCCCACAAAGACCTGAGTTACTTGTAATATTTTCCCACAAAGACCTGAGTTACTTGTAATATTTTCCCACAAAGACCTGAGTTACTTGTAATATTTTCCCACAAAGACCTGATGAGTTACTTGTAATATTTTCCCACAAAGACCTGAGTTACTTGTAATATTTTCCCACAAAGACCTGAGTTACTTGTAATATTTTCCCACAAAGACCTGAGTTACTTGTAATATTTTCCCACAAAGACCTGAGTTACTTGTAATATTTTCCCACAAAGACCTGAGTTACTTGTAATATTTTCCCACAAAGACCTGAGTTACTTGTAATATTTTCCCACAAAGACCTGAGTTACTTGTAATATTTTCCCACAAAGACCTGAGTTACTTGTAATATTTTCCCACAAAGACCTGAGTTACTTGTAATATTTTCCCACAAAGACCTGAGTTACTTGTAATATTTTCCCACAAAGACCTGAGTTACTTGTAATATTTTCCCACAAAGACCTGAGTTACTTGTAATATTTTCCCACAAAGACCTGAGTTACTTGTAATATTTTCCCACAAAGACCTGAGTTACCTGTAATATTTTCCCACAAAGACCTGAGTTACTTGTAATGTTTTCCCAGAGCCGACCCCTGACGGTGGGACAGGTGATGGTGAGGCTGAACTGCCACTGGAGGTGAGGATGGTAGATGGAGATAAGGAGAACTCGGGACGTGTGGAGATACGTTACAAGGGAGAGTGGGGCGTCATCTGTGACGACAAGTGGGACATCAATGATGCCAGGGTCATCTGTCATATGTTAGGCTACAAGTAAGTGGCACAATGTCTGATAAACCCACAGTGTGTAACATCATACTTGATTCATTAATATTTCCATCTTAGAATAACTTCTAATTCTCCATTGGACACCAAGTTATGTAAATGAAGATTGTCAAATACCAAGGGTTGTTAAAAGGAATAAATGGTCGTAAGAGTACACTAGACATTTTAAACTGGGACCAATGTATGTTTTGCTGATGATCACAGTGATGCCAATAAAGCTGTCCACATGTCCGAGTTTGGATCAGGAAACGGAAACTTCCTCTTGGATGATGTTGGTTGTGTTGGAAATGAAACATCAATTGAGGATTGTCCAAAGCCCCGTTGGAAGGAACACAACTGTAAACAATATGAAGTAGCCGGTGTTGAGTGTAACTCAGGAAAAGGAATCGGTACGTACATGTTTGTTATGAATAGTTAGCATTTCAATCTAAACTAGAGACTTCTTTTAAAAAACTGTAAAGCCTGGTTTATGATGTGCAATGACCAAATTGAGTAGTAGAATTGGCAGCAATTATACCACAACATTTACGCTAATTAACCCTCCAACGTGTATGTGTTTGCTTGAACACTGTTGTGACTTAATATCAGCTGATCAACTTAAATAGTTCGATTCAGCAGAATAAATTTGATATGTTATAAAGGTTCAGTAATTTACAGATGGTTTGAGTGTGATTTTGGATAGAAAAAATATTGTATGTTAATAAAACAAAATGCACTTCCGGTTTTGAATACCTGATTTTAAATTTCTCCTTGAATGAGAATTTAGAAAATGGCTATAGTGAAATCAGGCAGCCAATAGATTACTGTCACAACTGCTACTGAAAAAAACAGCCATATCAACTTATAAGCTGTATCTATTTAGTAAAATTTTACTGATAAGTTTTACTCTTGTACAGATGTGAAAAGGTCAGGGGGTCACCTGCCAGCTAGATCACATGGTTTTCTCTGGGTACTCTGGTTATGCAAATTGATACCGTTTATGTAGTTTTGGTCCATATTTATGCCTGGGTAATTAAAATTGAGGCCTCAAAAAGGGGGAAGCGGTGCTTATATGGTCGAATATGGTAGTTATTAACTTATATCCTTACTGTGTTACATAATTGTCAGTATGTGTAAGTGTGAGAATTCAGCTGTACCAAGTCTGAGAAGTGTATAGCAGCCTCGTTGGTGTGTAACGGCGTGGATGATTGTGGGGACCAGACTGACGAACAGGATTGTGGTACGGACTGGATAATTAACAATTAGTCCAATCGTAATTATTTATAGTTTTTGGTGTATTTTGAGAGTCTATGATACTACTTAGTGTAGCAGGTTTTTTAATTGTACATATAGTGATACGGTCGCCTTCTAGCTTCACATGAGGGGGAATTTCCCTGTAGCTAAATCGGTAGAGCGGCGGACCAGTATAAGTCCAGGGTCGCGGGTTCCAGCCCAGCTGGCGGCACACTACTCTCGCCCTGTTACATTTAGTGCCATAGATCACTCCAAGTGAAGGCGAAAACATAATAAATAATGATAACATATACAGTAGATTACAATATTAGCATCACTCACTATATGGATTTCCAGACAAGGGAATGTATTCAGAAACATAATGTCTATTACATAGAATAATCCAAACTGATTTGTCCTTGATACTTACAGTTCCCCGGGTGAAGTTGGTGGACGGAACATCCGAGAGAAACGGCCGTGTAGAACTCACTCTGAATGGTGTCGTGGGTTCTGTCTGTGATGACTTGTGGGATGACAATGATGCCAGCGTTGTCTGTAGGATGCTGGGATACCAGTAAGAGACTTTAGTTTACTTTTGTCCTAATTCTGGGCCTTTTTTTTTTTTTTTTTAAAGATGCTCCACCGCCGACAGAATATAAAAAATGCTCATCATTTGAAGAATAATTGGTGTTTAATCAATTTTAATTTCAACACGAGACATACTCAAGTCTTTGAATCTGATGTAAAGAAGATCTCACCTTTGTAACTGTCCTTCACTGATGTAAAGATCTCACCTTTGTAATGTCATTCCCTGATGTAAAGAAGATCTCACCTTTGTAACTGTCCTTCACTGATGTAAAGAAGATCTCACCTTTGTAACTGTCCTTCCCTGATGTAAAGAAGATCTCACCTTTGTAACTGTCCTTCCCTGATGTAAAGAAGATCTCACCTTTGTAACTGTCCTTCACTGATGTAAAGAAGATCTCACCACCTTTGTAACTGTCCTTCATCTGATGTAAAGATGATCTCACCTTTGTAACTGTCCTTCACTGATGTAAAGAAGATCTCACCTTTGTAAACTGTCTTCCTTCACTGATGTAAAGAAGATCTCACCTTTGTAACTGTCCTTCACTGATGTAAAGAAGATCTCACCTTTGTAATGTCCTTCCCTGATGTAAAGAAGATCTCACCTTTGTAATATCCTTCACTGATGTAAAGAAGATCTCACCTTTGTAATATCCTTCCCTGATGTAAAGAAGATCTCACCTTTGTAACTGTCCTTCACTGATGTAAAGAAGATCTCACCTTTGTAACTGTCCTTCACTGATGTAAAGAAGATCTCACCTTTGTAACTGTCCTTCACTGATGTAAAGAAGATCTCACCTTTGTAACTGTCCTTCACTGATGTAAAGAAGATCTCACCTTTGTAATATCCTTCACTGATGTAAAGAAGATCTCACCTTTGTAATATTATTCCCTGATGTAAAGAAGATCTCACCTTTGTAACTGTCCTTCCCTGATGTAAAGAAGATCTCACCTTTGTAACTGTCCTTGATTCACTGATGTAAAGAAGATCTCACCTTTGTAACTGTCCTTCCCTGATGTAAAGAAGATCTCACCTTTGTAACTGTCCTTCACTGATGTAAAGAAGATCTCACCTTTGTAACTGTCCTTCACTGATGTAAAGAAGATCTCACCTTTGTAAACTGTCCTTCACTGATGTAAAGAAGATCTCACCTTTGTAACTGTCCTTCCACTGATGTAAAGAAGATCTCACCTTTGTAACTGTCCTTCACTGATGTAAAGAAGATCTCACCTTTGTAATATCCTTCACTGATGTAAAGAAGATCTCACCTTTGTAACTGTCCTTCACTGATGTAAAGAAGATCTCACCTTTGTAATGTCCTTCACTGATGTAAAGAAGATCTCACCTTTGTAACTGTCCTTCACTGATGTAAAGAAGATCTCACCTTTGTAACTGTCCTTCACTGATGTAAAGAAGATCTCACCTTTGTAACTGTCCTTCACTGATGTAAAGAAGATCTCACCTTTGTAACTGTCCTTCACTGATGTAAAGAAGATCTCACCTTTGTAACTGTCCTTCACTGATGTAAAGAAGATCTCACCTTTGTAACTGTCCTTCACTGATGTAAAGTAAAGATCTCACCTTTGTAATGTCCTTCCCTAATGTAAAGAAGATCTCACCTTTGTAATGTCCTTCACTGATGTAAAGAAGATCTCACCTTTGTAATGTCCTTCACTGATGTAAAGAAGATCTCACCTTTGTAACTGTCCTTCACTGATGTAAAGAAGATCTCACCTTTGTAACTGTCCTTCACTGATGTAAAGAAGATCTCACCTTTGTAACTGTCCTTCACTGATGTAAAGAAGATCTCCTCACCTTTGTTGTAACTGTCCTTCCCTGATGTAAAGAAGATCTCACCTTTGTAACTGTCCTTCACTGATGTAAAGAAGATCTCACCTTTGTAACTGTCCTTCACTGATGTAAAGAAGATCTCACCTTTGTAACTGTCCTTCCTGATGTAAAGAAGATCTCACCTTTGTAATGTCCTTCACTGATGTAAAGAAGATCTCACCTTTGTAACTGTCCTTCCCTGATGTAAAAAGATCTCACCTTTGTAATGTCCTTCCCTGATGTAAAGAAGATCTCACCTTTGTAACTGTCCTTCCTGATGTAAAGAAGATCTCACCTTTGTAATGTCCTTCCTGATGTAAAGAAGATCTCACCTTTGTAACTGTCCTTCACTGATGTAAAGAAGATCTCACCTTTGTAAACTGTCCTTCACTGATGTAAAGAAGATCTCACCTTTGTAATGTCATTCCCTGATGTAAAGAAGATCTCACCTTTGTAACTGTCCTTCACTGATGTAAAGAAGATCTCACCTTTGTAACTGTCCTTCACTGATGTAAAGAAGATCTCACCTTTGTAACTGTCCTTCCCTGATGTAAAGAAGATCTCACCTTTGTAACTGTCCTTCACTGATGTAAAGAAGATCTCACCTTTGTAACTGTCCTTCACTGATGTAAAGAAGATCTCACCTTTGTAACTGTCCTTCACTGATGTAAAGAAGATCTCACCTTTGTAACTGTCCTTCACTGATGTAAAGAAGATCTCACCTTTGTAATGTCCTTCACTGATGTAAAGAAGATCTCACCTTTGTAACTGTCCTTCACTGATGTAAAGAAGATCTCACCTTTGTAACTGTCCTTCACTGATGTAAAGAAGATCTCACCTTTGTAACTGTCCTTCACTGATGTAAAGAAGATCTCACCTTTGTAACTGTCCTTCCCTGATGTAAAGAAGATCTCACCTTTGTAACTGTCCTTCACTGATGTAAAGAAGATTTCACCTTTGTAATCAAATGTAAAGAAGATCACCTTTGTAACTGTCCTTCCCTGATGTAAAGAAGATCTCACCTTTGTAACTGTCCTTCACTGATGTAAAGAAGATCTCACCTTTGTAACTGTCCTTCACTGATGTAAAGAAGATCTCACCTTTGTAACTGTCCTTCACTGATGTAAAGAAGATCTCACCTTTGTAACTGTCCTTCACTGATGTAAAGAAGATCTCACCTTTGTAACTGTCCTTCACTGATGTAAAGAAGATCTCACCTTTGTAACTGTCCTTCACTGATGTAAAGAAGATCTCACCTTTGTAACTGTCCTTCACTGATGTAAAGAAGATCTCACCTTTGTAACTGTCCTTCACTGATGTAAAGAAGATCTCACCTTTGTAACTGTCCTTCACATTCCCTGATGTAAAGAAGATCTCACCTTTGTAACTGTCCTTCACTGATGTAAAGATCTCACCTTTGTAACTGTCCTTCCCTGATGTAAAGAAGATCTCACCTTTGTAACTGTCCTTCACTGATGTAAAGAAGATCTCACCTTTTGTAATGTCCTTCACTGATGTAAAGAAGATCTCACCTTTGTAACTGTCCTTCCTGATGTAAAGAAGATCTCACCTTTGTAACTGTCCTTCACTGATGTAAAGAAGATCTCACCTTTGTAACTGTCCTTCCCTGATGTAAAGAAGATCTCACCTTTGTAACTGTCCTTCACTGATGTAAAGAAGATCTCACCTTTGTAACTGTCCTTCACTGATGTAAAGAAGATCTCACCTTTGTAACTGTCCTTCCCTGATGTAAAGAAGATCTCACCTTTGTAACTGTCCTTCCCTTGATGTAAAGAAGATCTCACCTTTGTAACTGTCCTTCACTGATGTAAAAGAAGATCTCACCTTTGTAGATCTCACCTTTGTCCTTCACTGATGTAAAGAAGATCTCACCTTTGTAACTGTCCTTCACTGATGTAAAGAAGATCTCACCTTTGTAACTGTCCTTCACTGATGTAAAGAAGATCTCACCTTTGTAACTGTCCTTCACTGATGTAAAGAAGATCTCACCTTTGTAACTGTCCTTCACTGATGTAAAGAAGATCTCACCTTTGTAACTGTCCTTCACTGATGTAAAGAAGATCTCACCTTTGTAACTGTCCTTCACTGATGTAAAGAAGATCTCACCTTTGTAACTGTCCTTCACTGATGTAAAGAAGATCTCACCTTTGTAACTGTCCTTCACTGATGTAAAGAAGATCTCACCTTTGTAAATGTCCTTCCCTGATGTAAAGAAGATCTCACCTTTGTAATGTCCTTCACTGATGTAAAGAAGAATCTCACCTTTGTAACTGTCCTTCACTGATGTAAAGAAGATCTCACCTTTGTAACTGTCCTTCACTGATGTAAAGAAGATCTCACCTTTGTAACTGTCCTTCACTGATGTAAAGATCTCACCTTTGTAACTGTCCTTTGTAACTGTCCTTCACTGATGTAAAGAAGATCTCACCTTTGTAATGTCCTTCCCTGATGTAAAGAAGATCTCACCTTTGTAACTGTCCTTCACTGATGTAAAGAAGATCTCACCTTTGTAACTGTCCTTCACTGATGTAAAGAAGATCTCACCTTTGTAATGTCCTTCACTGATGTAAAGAAGATCTCACCTTTGTAACTGTCCTTCCTGATGTAAAGAAGATCTCACCTTTGTAACTGTCCTTCACTGATGTAAAGAAGATCTCACCTTTGTAACTGTCCTTCACTGATGTAAAGAAGATCTCACCTTTGTAACTGTCCTTCACTGATGTAAAGAAGATCTCACCTTTGTAACTGTCCTTCACTGATGTAAAGAAGATCTCACCTTTGTAACTGTCCTTCCACTGATGTAAAGAAGATCTCACCTTTGTAACTGTCCTTCACTGATGTAAAGAAGATCTCACCTTTGTAACTGTCCTTCACTGATGTAAAGAAGATCTCACCTTTGTAACTGTCCTTCCCTGATGTCACTGAAGTAAAGATCTCACCTTTGTAACTGTCCTTCACTGATGTAAAGAAGATCTCACCTTTGTAACTGTCCTTCACTGATGTAAAGAAGATCTCACCTTTGTAATGTCCTTCACTGATGTAAAGAAGATCTCACCTTTGTAACTGTCCTTCACTGATGTAAAGAAGATCTCACCTTGTGTAACTGTCCTTCACTGATGTAAAGAAGATCTCACCTTTGTAACTGTCCTTCACTGATGTAAAGAAGATCTCACCTTTGTAACTGTCCTTCACTGATGTAAAGAAGATCTCACCTTTGTAACTGTCCTTCACTGATGTAAAGAAGATCTCACCTTTGTAACTGTCCTTCACTGATGTAAAGAAGATCTCACCTTTGTAACTGTCCTTCCCTGATGTAAAGAAGATCTCACCTTTGTAACTGTCCTTCACTGATGTAAAGAAGATCTCACCTTTGTAACTGTCCTTCACTGATGTAAAGAAGATCTCACCTTTGTAACTGTCCTTCACTGATGTAAAGAAGATCTCACCTTTGTAAATGTAAAGAAATCTCCCTGTCCTTCACTGATGTAAAGAAGATCTCACCTTTGTAACTGTCCTTCCCTGATGTAGAAGATCTCACCTTTGTAATGTCACTTCTTGATGTAAAGAAGATCTCACCTTTGTAACTGTCCTTCACTGATGTAAAGAAGATCTCACCTTTGTAACTGTCCTTCACTGATGTAAAGAAGATCTCACCTTTGTAATGTCCTTCCCTGATGTAAAGAAGATCTCACCTTTGTAACTGTCCTTCCCCTGATGTAAAGAAGATCTCACCTTTGTAACTGTCCTTCACTGATGTAAAGAAGATCTCACCTTTGTAACTGTCCTTCACTGATGTAAAGAAGATCTCACCTTTGTAATGTCCTTCCCTGATGTAAAGAAGATCTCACCTTTGTAACTGTCCTTCACTGATGTAAAGAAGATCTCACCTTTGTAACTGTCCTTCACTGATGTAAAGAAGATCTCACCTTTGTAACTGTCCTTCCCTGATGTAAAGAAGATCTCACCTTTGTAACTGTCCTTCACTGATGTAAAGATCGTCACCTTTGTAACTGTCCTTCACTGATGTAAAGAAGATCTCACCTTTGTAACTGTCCTTCACTGATGTAAAGAAGATCTCACCTTTGTAACTGTCCTTCACTGATGTAAAGAAGATCTCACCTTTGTAACTGTCCTTCCCTGATGTAAAGAAGATCTCACCTTTGTAATGTCCTTCACTGATGTAAAGAAGATCTCACCTTTGTAACTGTCCTTCACTGATGTAAAGAAGATCTCACCTTTGTAACTGTCCTTCACTGATGTAAAGAAGATCTCACCTTTGTAACTGTCCTTCACTGATGTAAAGAAGATCTCACCTTTGTAACTGTCCTTCACTGATGTAAAGAAGATCTCACCTTTGTAATGTCATGTCCTTCACTGATGTAAAGAAGATCTCACCTTTGTAACTGTCCTTCACTGATGTAAAGAAGATCTCACCTTTGTAATGTCCTTCCCTGATGTAAAGAAGATCTCACCTTTGTAATGTCCTTCACTGATGTAAAGAAGATCTCACCTTTGTAACTGTCCTTCACTGATGTAAAGAAGATCTCACCTTTGTAACTGTCCTTCACTGATGTAAAGAAGATCTCACCTTTGTAATGTCCTTCCCTGATGTAAAGAAGATCTCACCTTTGTAACTGTCCTTCACTGATGTAAAGAAGATCTCACCTTTGTAATGTCCTTCACTGATGTAAAGAAGATCTCACCTTTGTAAATGTCCTTCCTGATGTAAAGAAGATCTCACCTTTGTAACTGTCCTTCCTATGTAAAGAAGATCTCACCTTTGTAACTGTCCTTCACTGATGTAAAGAAGATCTCACCTTTGTAACTGTCCTTCACTGATGTAAAGAAGATCTCACCTTTGTAACTGTCCTTCACTGATGTAAAGAAGATCTCACCTTTGTAACTGTCCTTCCCTGATGTAAAGAAGATCTCACCTTTGTAACTGTCCTTCACTGATGTAAAGAAGAATCTCACCTTTGTAACTGTCCTTCCCTGATGTAAAGAAGATCTCACCTTTGTAATGTCCTTCCCTGATGTAAAGAAGATCTCACCTTTGTAACTGTCCTTCACTGATGTAAAGAAGATCTCACCTTTGTAACTGTCCTTCACTGATGTAAAGAAGATCTCACCTTTGTAACTGTCCTTCACTGATGTAAAGAAGATCTCACCTTTGTAATGTCCTTCCCTGATGTAAAGAAGATCTCACCTTTGTAACTGTCCTTCACTGATGTAAAGAAGATCTCACCTTTGTAACTGTCCTTCACTGATGTAAAGAAGATCTCACCTTTGTAAATGTCCTTCACTGATGTAAAGAAGATCTCACCTTTGTAACTGTCCTTCACTGATGTAAAGAAGATCTCACCTTTGTAACTGTCCTTCACTGATGTAAAGAAGATCTCACCTTTGTAATGTCCTTCACTGATGTAAAGAAGATCTCACCTTTGTAATGTCCTTCACACTGATGTAAAGAAGATCTCACCTTTGTAACTGTCCTTCACTGATGTAAAGAAGATCTCACCTTTGTAACTGTCCTTCACTGATGTAAAGAAGATCTCACCTTTGTAACTGTCCTTCCCTGATGTAAAGAAGATCTCACCTTTGTAACTGTCCTTCACTGATGTAAAGAAGATCTCACCTTTGTAACTGTCCTTCACTGATGTAAAGAAGATCTCACCTTTGTAACTGTCCTTCACTGATGTAAAGAAGATCTCACCTTTGTAACTGTCCTTCCCTGATGTAAAGAAGATCTCACCTTTGTAACTGTCCTTCACTGATGTAAAGAAGATCTCACCTTTGTAACTGTCCTTCACTGATGTAAAGAAGATCTCACCTTTGTAATGTCCTTCCCTGATGTAAAGAAGATCTCACCTTTGTAACTGTCCTTCCCTGATGTAAAGAAGATCTCACCTTTGTAATGTAAAGAAGATCTCACCTTTGTAACTGTCCTTCACTGATGTAAAGAAGATCTCACCTTTGTAACTGTCCTTCACTGATGTAAAGAAGATCTCACCTTTGTAACTGTCCTTCACTGATGTAAAGAAGATCTCACCTTTGTAACTGTCCTTCACTGATGTAAAGAAGATCTCACCTTTGTAATGTCCTTCACTGATGTAAAGATCTCACCTTTGTAACTGTCCTTCACTGATGTAAAGAAGATCTCACCTTTGTAACTGTCCTTCACTGATGTAAAGAAGATCTCACCTTTGTAACTGTCCTTCACTGATGTAAAGAAGATCTCACCTTTGTAACTGTCCTTCACTGATGTAAAGAAGATCTCACCTTTGTAACTGTCCTTCACTGATGTAAAGATCTCACCTTTGTAACTGTCCTTCACTGATGTAAAGAAGATCTCACCTTTGTAACTGTCCTTCACTGATGTAAAGATCTCACCTTTGTAACTGTCCTTGTCCTTCACTGATGTAAAGAAGATCTCACCTTTGTAACTGTCCTTCACTGATGTAAAGAAGATCTCACCTTTGTAACTGTCCTTCCCTGATGTAAAGAAGATCTCACCTTTGTAACTGTCCTTCCCTGATGTAAAGAAGATCTCACCTTTGTAATGTCCTTCACTGATGTAAAGAAGATCTCACCTTTGTAACTGTCCTTCACTGATGTAAAGATCTCACCTTTGTAACTGTCCTTCCCTGATGTAAAGAAGATCTCACCTTTGTAACTGTCCTTCCCTGATGTAAAGAAGATCTCACCTTTGTAACTGTCCTTCACTGATGTAAAGAAGATCTCACCTTTGTAATGTCCTTCCCTGATGTAAAGAAGATCTCACCTTTGTAATGTCCTTCACTGATGTAAAGAAGATCTCACCTTTGTAACTGTCCTTCACTGATGTAAAGAAGATCTCACCTTTGTAACTGTCCTTCACTGATGTAAAGAAGATCTCACCTTTGTAATGTCCTTCCCTGATGTAAAGAAGATCTCACCTTTGTAACTGTCCTTCACTGATGTAAAGAAGATCTCACCTTTGTAACTGTCCTTCACTGATGTAAAGAAGATCTCACCTTTGTAACTGTCCTTCACTGATGTAAAGAAGATCTCACCTTTGTAACTGTCCTTCCCTGATGTAAAGAAGATCTCACCTTTGTAACTGTCCTTCACTGATGTAAAGAAGATCTCACCTTTGTAACTGTCCTTCACTGATGTAAAGAAGATCTCACCTTTGTAACTGTCCTTCACTGATGTAAAGAAGATCTCACCTTTGTAACTGTCCTTCACTGATGTAAAGAAGATCTCACCTTTGTAACTGTCCTGATGTAAAGAAGATCTCACCTTTGTAACTGTCCTTCACTGATGTAAAGAAGATCTCACCTTTGTAACTGTCCTTCACTGATGTAAAGAAGATCTCACCTTTGTAACTGTCCTTCACTGATGTAAAGAAGATCTCACCTTTGTAATGTCCTTCCCTGATGTAAAGAAGATCTCACCTTTGTAACTGTCCTTCACTGATGTAACTGTCCGTCACTGAAGATCTCACCTTTGTAACTGTCCTTCACTGATGTAAAGAAGATCTCACCTTTGTAAATGTAAAGATCTCACCTTTGTAACTGTCCTTCCCTGATGTAAAGAAGATCTCACCTTTGTAACTGTCCTTCACTGATGTAAAGAAGATCTCACCTTTGTAACTGTCCTTCACTGATGTAAAGAAGATCTCACCTTTGTAACTGTCCTTCCCTGATGTAAAGAAGATCTCACCTTTGTAATGTCCTTCCCTGATGTAAAGAAGATCTCACCTTTGTAATGTCCTTCACTGATGTAAAGAAGATCTCACCTTTGTAACTGTCCTTCACTGATGTAAAGAAGATCTCACCTTTGTAACTGTCCTTCACTGATGTAAAGAAGATCTCACCTTTGTAACTGTCCTTCACTGATGTAAAGAAGATCTCACCTTTGTAATGTCCTTCCCTGATGTAAAGAAGATCTCACCTTTGTAACTGTCCTTCACTGATGTAAAGATCTGATCTTTCACTGATGTAAAGAAGATCTCACCTTTGTAACTGTCCTTCACTGATGTAAAGAAGATCTCACCTTTGTAACTGTCCTTCACTGATGTAAAGAAGATCTCACCTTTGTAACTGTCCTTCACTGATGTAAAGAAGATCTCACCTTTGTAACTGTCCTTCACTGATGTAAAGAAGATCTCACCTTTGTAACTGTCCTTCACTGATGTAAAGAAGATCTCACCTTTGTAACTGTCCTTCACTGATGTAAAGAAGATCTCACCTTTGTAACTGTCCTTCACTGATGTAAAGAAGATCTCACCTTTGTAATGTCCTTCCCTGATGTAAAGAAGATCTCACCTTTGTAACTGTCCTTCACTGATGTAAAGAAGATCTCACCTTTGTAACTGTCCTTCACTGATGTAAAGAAGATCTCACCTTTGTAACTGTCCTTCACTGATGTAAAGATCTCACCTTTGTAACTGTCCTTCCCTGATGTAAAGAAGATCTCACCTTTGTAACTGTCCTTCACTGATGTAAAGAAGATCTCACCTTTGTAATGTCCTTCACTGATGTAAAGAAGATCTCACCTTTGTAATGTCCTTCACTGATGTAAAGAAGATCTCACCTTTGTAATGTCCTTCCCTGATGTAAAGAAGATCTCACCTTTGTAACTGTCCTTCACTGATGTAAAGAAGATCTCACCTTTGTAACTGTCCTTCACTGATGTAAAGATCTCACCTTTGTAACTGTCCTTCCCTGATGTAAAGAAGATCTCACCTTTGTAACTGTCCTTCCCTGATGTAAAGAAGATCTCACCTTTGTAACTGTCCTTCACTGATGTAAAGAAGATCTCACCTTTGTAACTGTCCTTCACTGATGTAAAGAAGATCTCACCTTTGTAATGTCCTTCCCTGATGTAAAGAAGATCACCTTTCACCTTTGTAACTGTGTCATTCCCTGATGTAAAGAAGATCTCACCTTTGTAACTGTCCTTCACTGATGTAAAGAAGATCTCACCTTTGTAACTGTCCTTCCCTGATGTAAAGAAGATCTCACCTTTGTAACTGTCCTTCCCTGATGTAAAGAAGATCTCACCTTTGTAACTGTCCTTCCCTGATGTAAAGAAGATCTCACCTTTGTAACTGTCCTTCACTGATGTAAAGAAGATCTCACCTTTGTAACTGTCCTTCCCTGATGTAAAGAAGATCTCACCTTTGTAACTGTCCTTCACTGATGTAAAGTAAAGAAGATCTCACCTTTGTAACTGTCCTTCACTGATGTAAAGAAGATCTCACCTTTGTAACTGTCCTTCACCTGATGTAAAGAAGATCTCACCTTTGTAACTGTCCTTCACTGATGTAAAGAAGATCTCACCTTTGTAACTGTCCTTCACTGATGTAAAGAAGATCTCACCTTTGTAACTGTCCTTCCCTGATGTAAAGAAGATCTCACCTTTGTAACTGTCCTTCACTGATGTAAAGAAGATCTCACCTTTGTAACTGTCCTTCACTGATGTAAAGAAGATCTCACCTTTGTAACTGTCCTTCCCTGATGTAAAGAAGATCTCACCTTTGTAACTGTCCTTCCCTGATGTAAAGAAGATCTCACCTTTGTAACTGTCCTTCACTGATGTAAAGAAGATCTCACCTTTGTAATGTCCTTCCCTGATGTAAAGAAGATCTCACCTTTGTAACTGTCCTTCACTGATGTAAAGAAGATCTCACCTTTGTAACTGTCCTTCACTGATGTAAAGAAGATCTCACCTTTGTAACTGTCCTTCCCTGATGTAAAGAAGATCTCACCTTTGTAACTGTCCTTCCCTGATGTAAAGAAGATCTCACCTTTGTAACTGTCCTTCCCTGATGTAAAGAAGATCTCACCTTTGTAACTGTCCTTCACTGATGTAAAGAAGATCTCACCTTTGTAATGTCCTTCACTGATGTAAAGAAGATCTCACCTTTGTAACTGTCCTTCACTGATGTAAAGAAGATCTCACCTTTGTAACTGTCCTTCCCTGATGTAAAGAAGATCTCACCTTTGTAACTGTCCTTCACTGATGTAAAGAAGATCTCACCTTTGTAACTGTCCTTCACTGATGTAAAGAAGATCTCACCTTTGTAACTGTCCTTCACTGATGTAAAGAAGATCTCACCTTTGTAACTGTCCTTCACTGATGTAAAAAGATCTCACCTTTGTAACTGTCCTTCACTGATGTAAAGAAGATCTCACCTTTGTAACTGTCCTTCCACTGATGTAAAGAAGATCTCACCTTTGTAATGTCCTTCCCTGATGTAAAGAAGATCTCACCTTTGTAATATCCTTCCCTGATTTTGATCTTTGACCTGAAACAGAGGGACAATGACAGACATATTTGGTGAAGGGTCTGGAGACATCGTACTGGACGATGTGAGGTGTGAAGGGACGGAGAGCTCCCTTAACAACTGTACATACAGAACTGATCACAACTGTGGTCACTCTGAGGATGTGGGTGTCCTGTGTTTTTATCAAAGTGATTTAGGTAAAGGCAGTTAGTTCCTTTTGATCACATTAAGGTTTCACTCAACTCTAAATCGCTGACAAAAGCAAAGTTAATGGTACAATGCAGGGGTTTTGAGATTGCAGAACAACGTGGGTAAAGTACGAACTAATGTAGATTAGTCCCACCTTCTGGTGATTGTGACATGGTATAACATTCCCATTCACTGGAAGGTGGGACGAACCAACTATTTTAATTTTACTTCACCATTTTGATATCTCGAAATCAAATATTTGTTGTTACAGGTGTTCTAATCAAGTGAATTTAAAAGAAGAAACTCTCCATTCAAATGAAATTGAGCATGACATCTGACAGATGCAGTATCTATTGGCCATTCAAATGGCCAACTTGATTTTCTCTTAATCTGCTTTCAGTTTCCCGAGTTTTTCTGGTGGACGGACCTGGACCATATGCTGGACGACTTCAGGTCCAGCACAATGGAGTTCATGGTACAGTCTGTGATGATGAGTTTGACAATGACAATGCACAAGTTGTATGCAGGATGCTTGGATTCACGTATGCTATCCTTAAATCATAGATATATTTGTGTTTAGTATCTGGAAAATGGCTTTTTATGTAGAAATAACTCACAATATGACATTTTCATTGGTCATACTGATAACCAAATTATGTAGCAGGGCCTTGTGGACTTCAAACAAAACTTTTACCACTGATCTGCCAATTATTGCACTCTTTGTTTTTATGGCCCAGTTGGGAGGGCAATATTTATCTATTACAGCCAAGTTGAGAGGGCAATATTTATCTATTATGACCCATTTGAAAGGACAATATTTGTCTATTATGGCCTGGTTGAGAGGGCACTATTGCCTCATAGTATTGTCGAGGGATGGAATAGTGCCCGAGCCGAATAGGGCACTATCCCATCACGAGACAATACTATGAGGCAATAGTGCCCTCTCAACCAGGCCATAATTGGTTTAGTACATCACCCTCACATGAGACCTGTTTTCATGTCATCGTAACAGAAGCACGTCAGGCGACACCTCTTAACGCTATTTCCACAACGTAACGTTATTTCCACACCTCGTTGTTACATTATACAGTACAACATATGAATTGTCGCAGAAATCTGTGTTTTATAAAACGGGATTCAGCTTCACGAAGATTTAAAAGTAGATCAATATAGAACATGAGTAACTATCTTTTGTAGAAACGCAACATTTGCTTTCATCCCCGCACACAACAGCCTGTCCGCCATCTTGACGTCTTGGTCGAAGTGCAACGTTATAATGAAGTCATGTAATGGTGACGTCACAATACATTCACATTCAATTTCCCGCCACTTCAATAGTGCCCGCTTGCCTGGGCACTATTGCAAATAGTACCCATGTGTGTAGCCAATCAGAATCCAGTATTCTGTCACATGATGTAGTGAGTATCTTTTATGATCCAGTTGAAAGGGCACTATTGTATCATAGTAATGTTGAGGGATGGGTCAATGTCCTCTGCAGAAAAGCAACCTGTTAATCATTTTCCACTATATCACAGCCTGTCAGCATCCTGGTCTACTCTGTGTTATAATGACAAGTAATAGTGACACTTTCATCTCTTTAACAGGGTCTGTTGAAGAAGGCACTATTATGGCATAGTATACATGTGTGTAGCCAATCAGAAGTCAATATTCTGTCAAATGAGATCTACATTAAACCTTTTCTTTGTAAATGTTTAACTATGCCGTAGGTGAAACTTTGCTGTTTTCCAGAGGAGGAATTGTTTCTGCTGAGTTCAGTGCTGGGGTAGGTCAGATCTGGATGGACAATGTCATATGTGACGGCACAGAGAAAAGTCTGTTCCACTGTCAGGCCAACGAGTGGGGGGTTCACGACTGCAGTCACGAGGAAGATGTAGGTGTGCAATGTGACCCGGAGATGCTGAGTAGTACACGACGCCCTTCAACCCCTTCTACAGGCAGGGGTAAGCTTATCGACATATCATTCCCTGCAACCAGGGTTATATATTTATACTGTAGATATCTCCTAATACTCTTCCCATTACTATTAGTACTGTATGTAACACTGTAACAAAAGTGTGTGGTGTTTATCATGTCAGTCATACAGTTCAACAGTCCAAGCTATGGAATGAAATTTAAGTTCAACATTTTGCTTATACACCCTTTATACAATCTTGACATCAAGTATTATTGAAAACTAACGCTGAACGAAATCATAGAAATGATTAAGAAATCCATATTGATGTTGCTTGTTTCTGTAGATGTGGTGAGATTGATAACAGGAGAAGGTCCACATGAAGGTCGTCTGGAGGTCCTACATAATAATGTCTACGGTACTGTGTGTGACGATGGATTTGAGGATGAGGAAGCTGGTGTTGTGTGTAGGATGTTAGGATACAGGTATATATAAGATGTTAGGATACAGGTATGTATAGGATGTTAGAATACAGGTATATATAGGATGTTAGGATACAGGTATATATAGGATGTTAGGACACAGGTATATATAAGATGTTAGGATACAGGTATGTATAGGATGTTAGAATACAGGTATATATAGGATGTTAGGATACAGGTATATATAGGATGTTAGGACACAGGTATATATAAGATGTTAGGATACAGGTATGCATAGGATGTAAGGACACAGGTAAATATAGGATTTTACAGGATACAGGTATATATAGGATGTTAGACTACAGGTATGTATAGAATGTAAGGACACAGGTGTATATATAGGATGTTACAGGATACAGGTAGGGATGTCACGGTTCATGTTTTTTCAACTCTGTTCGGTTTCAAGTTTTTTTGATCGGTTTTTGGTTTTTTCGGTTCGGTTCAGACAAATCTTAATTGAACACTTTTTAAGTCTATTTTCTATCAAAAACAAGTTTTGCTTTAGATTTAAAGATGGTATATCACTTCAACACATGTTTTTTTTTTCTTTATCAAAATTTTACTTCTAATTCTAAAAGTGCATGCAGCAAAGAAATTCATTAATTATTTTATATCATTTTGTGTCTTAATTAGACATATAACACGATTAAATACCAATTTTTGTTCAAATATTGAGTATCATTTATGATCTGTCAGCAGTGGAACATCTTTAAAAAACATAATTGAACATTTTCTTATCTATTTAACTCTTTCAGTACTATTGACACATTAATCAGTCACAGAGAGATATATGTCCTCGTATCCTTTATGATACATTATTTTGTCACTAAAACTTTTCTCGTATCCTTCATGACGCATTATTATGTGGTGATTGACATGTGAAAATCGTAAGTTTTACCGCAAATCAATACATCAGTATTATCTCAGAAAAAGTGTTTAAAAAGTATTATGCATTGGAATTATAATAGAGATAAACATTATTACGTACCAGGTGCATGTTCAATCGTAAAATGGTTTAATTCACGGAATATTGGCCGACGGAAACGGGATTGTTTACAATCGGCAACAAAATGGCGGCTTGATTTAGCTGCCGATATTCTGCGGGATTGTTATCGAAAAAAATATAATAAAAAAATCATCAATTATAAAATATCAAACAATAAGTGAAATATATCATTTAGATATTATGTATGTGCAAAAAAATGTCCGCAGTCAGCAAAAAACGATCTTCTGAATGACTGAACTTGCACATGTGTTACACATTATATGTCAGTCAACAGGTGTATTTCTCGGGAATCTGACAAACAACTTCGCCGTATTTTCAATGAAATAATCTGCAATACAGTTTATACACAAAAATTACAGGTATTATAACCGGTTAACCGTGACACTACTAGATACAGGTATATATAGGATGTTAAAGGATACAGGTATATATAGGATGTTAGGATACAGGTATGTATAGGATGTTACAGGATACAGGTATGTATAGGATGTTAGGATACAGGTATGTATAGGATGTTAGGACACAGGTATGTATAGGATGTTACAGGATACAGGTATATATAGGATGTTAGGATACAGGTATATATAGGATGTTAAAGGATACAGGTATAAATAGGATGTTAGGATACAGGTATGTATAGGATGTTACAGGATACAGGTATATATAGGATGTTAGGATACAGGTATGTATAGGATGTTAGAATACAGGTATATATAGGATGTTAGGATACAGGTATATATAGGATGTTAGGACACAGGTATGTATAGGATGTTAGGATACAGGTATGTATAGGATGTTACAGGATACAGGTATATATAGGATGTTAGGATACAGGTATGTATAGGATGTTAGGATACAGGTATGTATAGGATGTTAGGATACAGGTATGTATAGGATGTTAGGATACAGGTATGTATAGGATGTTACAGGATACAGGTATATATAGGATGTTAGGATACAGGTATATATAGGATGTTAAAGGATACAGGTATGAATAGGATGTTAGGATACAGGTGTGTATAGGATGTTACAGGATACAGGTATATATAGGATGTTAGGATACAGGTATGTATAGGATGTTAGGATACAGGTATATATAGGATGTTAGGATACAGGTATATATAGGATGTTAGGACACAGGTATGTATAGGATGTTAGGACACAGGTATGTATAGGATGTTAGGATACAGGTATATATAGGATGTTAGGATACAGGTATGTATAGGATGTTAGGATACAGGTATATATAGGATGTTAGGATACAGGTATGTATAGGATGTTAGGACACAGGTATGTATAGGATGTTAGGATACAGGTATGTATAGGATGTTAGGATACAGGTATATATAGGATGTTAGGATACAGGTATATATAGGATGTTAAAGGATACAGGTATAAATAGGATGTTAGGATACAGGTGTGTATAGGATGTTACAGGATACAGGTATATATAGGATGTTAAGGATACAGGTATATATAGGATGTTAGGATACAGGTATATATAGGATGTTAGGACACAGGTATGTATAGGATGTTAGGATACAGGTATGTATAGGATGTTACAGGATACAGGTATATATAGGATGTTAGGATACAGGTATGTATAGGATGTTAGAATACAGGTATATATAGGATGTTAGGATACAGGTATATATAGGATGTTAGGATACAGGTATGTATAGGATATTAGGACACAGGTATGTATAGGATGTTAGGATACAGGTATGTATAGGATGTTAGGACACAGGTATGTATAGGATGTTAGGACACAGGTATGTATAGGATGTTAGGATACAGGTATGTATAGGATGTTAAGATGCAGGTATGTATAGGATGTTAAGATGCAGGTATGTATAGGATATTACAGGATACATAGGGAATACATGGTTAGTATCTTACAATACAAGGTTTATTTTGGTGCGAGACTTAGGAAAGCCGAGATGACGAGGCTTTGCCGAGTCATCCTGGCTTTCCGTGTCGAGCACCAAAATAAACCTTGTATTGTAAGATACTAACCGTGTATTCTGTTTATCCTGCAACCATTTTGGCATTCAAAAGGAAAGTAAATTGACAGTTATTTACTTGGTTTCGCTCGAAGCGAGACGCTTCCTTGATGCGGAGGTAAAGATTCATTCAGTAAACCGAATGAGAGTGTACTCCTTTTTACTGCCGTGGGAAATAAATAAGCGCATTCACAAACAGTATCCGTAATATTATTCAGTGTGATATATCACTGAAACAAAATGAAAATACTCAAAAAACAATAAATACCCATTAAAGAATTACTTTACAATACATACCTTTGCCATGAGCCAAGAAAAAGACGACACCGCCATACGAGATTTTCGATAGCGTAAAAATGACGTCATTCCGGTGAATGTTACGTCACGTTTTATCGGGACTGAATGACGTTTCATTCTCCGGAAGGTTAAAGTTCTGGGTCAAGTTAGGAAAAGTTCCATCAGATATGGAACAAATTCACGTGATCGTATTGACGGATAAAGCATTTCGTATTGACGGATAAAGCACAAGTTTATCCGACAGTAGTTATCGGTCAGTATGTGGGACAGTTGCAGGATAAAGGTATATATAGGATGTTAGGATACAGGTATATATAGGATGTTAGGATACAGGTATGTATAGGATGTTAGGACACAGGTATGTATAGGATGTTAGGACACAGGTATGTATAGGATGTTAGGACACAGGTATGTATAGGATGTTAGGATACAGGTATGTATAGGACACAGGTATGTATAGGATGTTACAGGATACAGGTATATGCAGCACAATGAGAAAGTTTATATATATATATAAATATCACCAATAACTGAGGAGCAATAGTCATGTGACGAGTTTATAAATCTATTCCTGATCTGTAAAACGTTTCTAACTGGGAAATTGAACAATTATTGTAAAAGGAAGGTGTTTTACAGACGTAATTGTGTACCATTTGATGTGTCTAAAGTCTATGAGTTTCATTAACTTTTGTCTGTACTGTTTATGTAGGGATGGATATGTGGTGTCCACAGAGTTTTTTGGCCCTGGTGATGGCGAGATTTTGTTGGATGATTTAGACTGTGATGGATCCGAGTCCAGCTTGTTGGACTGTAGACATAGTGAGTGGGGCGTCCATAACTGTAATCATGGAGAGGACGTCGGTGTGAAATGTCAGGCGGCCATTACTACTACTACAACACAAGTATACCAAAGTATGTATACCTACCACTACAACACAAGTATACCTGTATGTCTGTTTGTACATGTATATGTGTGTCCGTCATGATCAATTGCTCATTGACAAATCATCTCCCCGTACTCTGTACTACATATTATATAGTACTGGAATTAGAAGTCTGTCTGTCAGTTCGGTCAATTGGCTCAATGAGAAATCATTTCTGTGCACTCTGTATTACAAATTATTTAAAACAAAATAGTCAGGTACATACCTTTCTCAAAGAATTTAATTCCAAACACTTTAATCCAAAATTTAGAGTATATCTCAAATGTTTGCCTACTCCAATAGATGATTGAGCTGAATCAGTAGCTCAAGTTTGCATTATATTCAGATACACATGTATACGCAGGTGAATTTCTAGGACTGCCATTTATTATCGTGTCCCTGTGTTATGGCCTAGGACACGGAAAGCATGGTCACATTTAATCGGAAGATCCTATTTTGGTATAGGTGAAATAAGGTGTAACGTGCACTTACAAGAAAATAACGATACCCTCATATTGATATAAAAACAATAATAATAGTAATGTTTCAAATTGTAAAAACCATGTAAACTTTTATATCCTATTTATTATAAGAATACCATTACGAGTATCTCTCCAGCACGCGTATGCTGCCCTATTTTGTCAAAACTTACATGTCTGAAAACGAAAGTATATTATTCCCTATAGCTTATCGTAGATTTATTGTATAATTTAAAAACAGATTTATATCTATCAAATGTATGTCTATGATTACGTACATGTATCTTTTTACGTACTGATTATATTGACCAAGATATTTGTGAAGCTGATGTTGAAACACACTCATTGACCTGCTCGATCTGTATCTTTTACTAAAATAAAGCATCTTTATTCATGTATATATATATATTTTTTACCGATTGTGTTATTTTTATAAGTTTTATAAAACTCTCCAGCAGCAGTACGACCCTTTTGAACAGGACTTAGTGTAATTTCAAAACTTAAAGATTCAGTCTCAGTTTTAAACCCCTATATAGTCTTTATTATCTGCTGGACGTTATCTAAAAATCAAAAAATACATATAACATGTTGGATCCTTTTTGCATTGTAAATAATGCTTTTTTTCTTTGTATATATATTTGTGTTTATACGCACTGTTTTGTTAATGAAATATTCAAGTCTCCTCGATCAACTTGTTGTTCAGAATGTTAACGGAAATACAAATGATTTTTTCTAACCCTTCGTTGTTACAGACACAATTAGCCTGGCTGATGGGACCGGGTTTTATGAAGGCAGAATAATTGTACACCACAGGGGAATCGCTGGTACTATTTGTGATGATGATTTTGGTGATGAAGAGGCATATGTTGTGTGTAAAATGCTTGGATTTAGGTAGGATTTCTGTATTAGGAAGAATTATTATAGGATTTCTGTAATAGGAAGAATTAGGGTTGGATTTCTGTAGTAAGAAGAATTAAGGTGGGATTTCTGTAATAGGAAGAATTAGGGTTGGATTTCTGTAGTAAGAAGAATTAAGGTGGGATTTCTGTAATAGGAAGAATTAGGGTTGGATTTCTGTAGTAAGATGAATTAAGGTGGGATTTCTATAATGGGAAGAATTAAAGTAGTATTTCTGTAATGGGAAGAATTAAGGTAGGATTTCTGTAATAGGAGGAATTAAGGTAGGATTTCTGTAATAGGAAGAATTAAGGTGGGACTAGGAAGAATTAAGGTGGGATTTCTGTAATGGGAAGAATTAAAGTAGTATTTCTGTAATGGGAAGAATTAAGGTAGGATTTCTGTACTGGGAAGAATTAATGTTGGATTTCTGTAAAAGGAAGAAGCAAGGTAGGATTTTTGTAATAAGAAGAGTTAAGGTGGGACTTCTGTAATTGGGAGAATTAAGGTAGGATTTCTGTAATAGGAAAAAATTGAGATTTGAGTTCTGTAATAGGAAGAATTAAGGTAGGATTTCTGTACTGGGAAGAATTAAGGTAGGATCTATGTACTAGGAAGAATTAAGGTGGGATTTCTGTAATAGGAAGAATTAAGGTAGGATTTCTGTAATAGGAAGAATTAAGGTAGGATTTCTGTAATAGGAAGAATTAAGGTAGGATTTCTGTACTAGGAAGAATTAAGGTAGGATGTCTGTACTAGGAAGAATTAAGGTAGGATTTCTGTAATAGGAAGAATTAAGGTAGGATTTCTGTAATAGGAAGAATTAAGGTAGGATTACTGTACTAGGAAGAATTAATGTGGAATTTCTGTACTAGGAAGAATTAAGGTAAGATTTCTGTAATAGGAGGAATTAAGGTGGGATTTCTGTAATAGGAAGAATTAAGGTAGGATTTCTGTAATAGGAAGAATTAAGGTAGGATTTCTGTACCAGGAAAAATTAAGGTAGGATTTCTGTAATAGGAAGAATTAAGGTAGGATTTCTGTAATAGGAAGAATTAAGGTAGGATTTCTGTACCAGGAAGAATTAAGGTAGGATGTCTGTACTAGGAAGAATTAAGGTAGGATTTCTGTACCCATGAAGAATTAAGGTAGGCTTTCTGTACCAGGAAGAATTAAGGTAAGATTTCTGTAATAGGAAGAATTAAGGTAAGATTTCTGTACTAGGAAGAATTAAGGTAAGGATGTCTGTAATAGGAAGAATTAAGGTAGGATTTCTGTACTAGGAAGAATTAAGGTAGTATTTCTGTAATAGGAAGAATTAAGGTAGTATTTCTGTAATAGGAAGAATTAAGGTAGGATGTCTGTACTAGGAAGAATTAAGGTAGGATTTCTGTAATAGGAAGAATTAAGGTAGGATTTCTGTAATAGGAAGAATTAAGGTAGGATTTCTGTAATAGGAAGAATTAAGGTAGGATTTCTGTAATAGGAAGAATTAAGGTAGGATTTCTGTACTAGGAAGAATTTAAAAAATTAAGGTAGGATGTCTGTAATAGGAAGAATTAAGGTAGGATTTCTGTACTAGGAAGAATTAAGGTAGGATTTCTGTAATAGGAAGAATTAAGGTAGGATTTCTGTACCAGGAAGAATTAAGGTAGGATGTCTGTACTAGGAAGAATTAAGGTAGTATTTCTGTAATAGGAAGAATTAAGGTAGTATTTCTGTAATAGGAAGAATTAAGGTAGGATGTCTGTACTAGGAAGAATTAAGGTAGGATTTCTGTAATAGGAAGAATTAAGGTAGGATGTCTGTACTAGGAAGAATTAAGGTAGGATGTCTGTACTAGGAAGAATTAAGGTAGGATGTCTGTACTAGGAAGAATTAAGGTAGGATGTCTGTACTAGGAAGAATTAAGGTAGGATGTCTGTACTAGGAAGAATTAAGGTAGGATTTCTGTAATAGGAAGAATTAAGGTAGGATGTCTGTAATAGGAAGAATTAAGGTAGGATTTCTGTAATAGGAAGAATTAAGGTAGGATTTCTGTACTAGGAAGAATTAAGGTAGGATGTCTGTACTAGGAAGAATTAAGGTAGGATGTCTGTACTAGGAAGAATTAAGGTAGGATGTCTGTACTAGGAAGAATTAAGGTAGGATGTCTGTACTAGGAAGAATTAAGGTAGGATTTCTGTAATAGGAAGAATTAAGGTAGGATGTCTGTACTAGGAAGAATTAAGGTAGGATGTCTGTACCAGGAAGAATTAAGGTAGGATGTCTGTACTAGGAAGAATTAAGGTAGGATGTCTGTACCAGGAAGAATTAAGGTAGGATGTCTGTACCAGGAAGAATTAAGGTAGGAAGAATTAAGGTAGGATGTCTGTACTAGGAAGAATTAAGGTAGGATGTCTGTAATAGGAAGAATTAAGGTAGGATGTCTGTACTAGGAAGAATTAAGGTAGGATGTCTGTACTAGGAAGAATTAAGGTAGGATGTCTGTACTAGGAAGAATTAAGGTAGGATGTCTGTACTAGGAAGAATTAAGGTAGGATGTCTGTACTAGGAAGAATTAAGGTAGGATGTCTGTACCAGGAAGAATTAAGGTAGGATGTCTGTACTAGGAAGAATTAAGGTAGGATGTCTGTACAGGAAGAATTAAGGTAGGATGTCTGTACCAGGAAGAATTAAGGTAGGATGTCTGTACCAGGAAGAATTAAGGTAGGATGTCTGTACTAGGAAGAATTAGGAGTAATGTCTGTAGGAAGAATTAAGGTAGATGTCTGTACCAGGAAGAATTAAGGTAGGATGTCTGTACTAGGAAGAATTAAGGTAGGATGTCTGTACAGGAAGAATTAAGGTAGGATTTCTGTACCAGGAAGAATTAAGGTAGGATGTCTGTACTAGGAAGAATTAAGGTAGGATGTCTGTACTAGGAAGAATTAAGGTAGGATGTCTGTACCAGGAAGAATTAAGGTAGGATGTCTGTACTAGGAAGAATTAAGGTAGGATGTCTGTACTAGGAAGAATTAAGGTAGAGGATGTCTGTACTAGGAAGAATTAAGGTAGGATGTCTGTACCAGGAAGAATTAAGGTAGGATGTCTGTACTAGGAAGAATTAAGGTAGGATGTCTGTACCAGGAAGAATTAAGGTAGGATGTCTGTACAGGAAGAATTAAGGTAGGATGTCTGTACCAGGAAGAATTAAGGTAGGATGTCTGTACTAGGAAGAATTAAGGTAGGATGTCTGTACTAGGAAGAATTAAGGTAGGATGTCTGTACCAGGAAGAATTAAGGTAGGATGTCTGTACTAGGAAGAATTAAGGTAGGATGTCTCTGTACCAGGAAGAATTAAGGTAGGATGTCTGTACTAGGAAGAATTAAGGTAGGATGTCTGTACCAGGAAGAATTAAGGTAGGATGTCTGTACCAGGAAGAATTAAGGTAGGATGTCTGTACTAGGAAGAATTAAGGTAGGATGTCTGTACTAGGAAGAATTAAGGTAGGATGTCTGTACTAGGAAGAATTAAGGTAGGATGTCTGTACTAGGAAGAATTAAGGTAGGATGTCTGTACTAGGAAGAATTAAGGTAGGATGTCTGTACTAGGAAGAATTAAGGTAGGATGTCTGTACTAGGAAGAATTAAGGTAGGATGTCTGTACTAGGAAGAATTAAGGTAGGATGTCTGTACCAGGAAGAATTAAGGTAGGATGTCTGTACCAGGAAGAATTAAGGTAGGATGTCTGTACCAGGAAGAATTAAGGTAGGATGTCTGTACTAGGAAGAATTAAGGTAGGATGTCTGTACTAGGAAGAATTAAGGTAGGATGTCTGTACCAGGAAGAATTAAGGTAGGATGTCTGTACTAGGAAGAATTAAGGTAGGATGTCTGTACTAGGAAGAATTAAGGTAGGGTAGGATGTCTGTACCAGGAAGAATTAAGGTAGGATGTCTGTACCAGGAAGAATTAAGGTAGGATGTCTGTACTAGGAAGAATTAAGGTAGGATGTCTGTACTAGGAAGAATTAAGGTAGGATGTCTGTACAGGAAGAATTAAGGTAGGATGTCTGTATAGGAAGAATTAAGGTAGGATGTCTGTAGAAGAATTAAGGTAGGACTAGGAAGAATTAAGGTAGGATGTCTGTCTAAGTATTTCTGTACAGGAAGAATACTATTAAGGTAGGATGTCTGTACAGGAAGGAATTAAGGTAGTAAGATGTCTGTACTAGGAAGAATTAAGGTAGGATGTCTGTACCAGGAAGAATTAAGGTAGGATGTCTGTACCAGGAAGAATTAAGGTAGGATGTTCTGTACCAGGAAGAATTAAGGTAGGATGTCTGTACTAGGAAGAATTAAGGTAGGATGTCTGTACTAGGAAGAATTAAGGTAGGATGTCTGTACTAGGAAGAATTAAGGTAGGATGTCTGTACTAGGAAGAATTAAGGTAGGATGTCTGTACCAGGAAGAATTAAGGTAGGATGTCTGTACTAGGAAGAATTAAGGTAGGATGTCTGTACTAGGAAGAATTAAGGTAGGATGTCTGTACTAGGAAGAATTAAGGTAGGATGTCTGTATAGGAAGAATTAAGGTAGGATGTCTGTACAGGAAGAATTAAGGTAGGATGTCTGTAAGGAAGAATTAAGGTAGGATGTCTGTACTAGGAAGAATTAAGGTAGGATGTCTGTACCTAGGAAGAATTAAGGTAGGATGTCTGTACTAGGAAGAATTAAGGTAGGATGTCTGTAATAGGAAGAATTAAGGTAGGATGTCTGTAATAGGAAGAATTAAGGTAGGATGTCTGTACTAGGAAGAATTAAGGTAGGATGTCTGTACTAGGAAGAATTAAGGTAGGATGTCTGTACTAGGAAGAATTAAGGTAGGATGTCTGTACTAGGAAGAATTAAGGTAGGATGTCTGTACCAGGAAGAATTAAGGTAGGATGTCTGTACTAGGAAGAATTAAGGTAGGTAGGATGTCTGTACTAGGAAGAATTAAGGTAGGATGTCTGTACTAGGAAGAATTAAGGTAGGATGTCTGTACCTAGGAAAGAATTAAGGTAGGATGTCTGTACTAGGAAGAATTAAGGTAGGATGTCTGTACTAGGAAGAATTAAGGTAGGATGTCTGTACTAGGAAGAATTAAGGTAGGATGTCTGTACTAGGAAGAATTAAGGTAGGATGTCTGTACCAGGAAGAATTAAGGTAGGATGTCTGTACTAGGAAGAATTAAGGTAGGATGTCTGTACCAGGAAGAATTAAGGTAGGATGTCTGTACCAGGAAGAATTAAGGTAGGATGTCTGTACTAGGAAGAATTAAGGTAGGATGTCTGTACTAGGAAGAATTAAGGTAGGATGTCTGTACCAGGAAGAATTAAGGTAGGATGTCTGTACTAGGAAGAATTAAGGTAGGATGTCTGTACTAGGAAGAATTAAGGTAGGGTAATAGGAAGAATTAAGGTAGGATGTCTGTACTAGGAAGAATTAAGGTAGGATGTCTGTACTAGGAAGAATTAAGGTAGGATGTCTGTACTAGGAAGAATTAAGGTAGGATGTCTGTACTAGGAAGAATTAAGGTAGGATGTCTGTAATAGGAAGAATTAAGGTAGGATGTCTGTACTAGGAAGAATTAAGGTAGGATGTCTGTACTAGGAAGAATTAAGGTAGGATGTCTGTACTAGGAAGAATTAAGGTAGGATGTCTGTAATAGGAAGAATTAAGGTAGGATGTCTGTACCAGGAAGAATTAAGGTAGGATGTCTGTACTAGGAAGAATTAAGGTAGGATGTCTGTACTAGGAAGAATTAAGGTAGGATGTCTGTACCAGGAAGAATTAAGGTAGGATTCTGTATAGGAAGAATTAAGGTAGGATGTCTGTACCAGGAAGAATTAAGGTAGGATGTCTGTACTAGGAAGAATTAAGGTAGGATGTCTGTACCAGGAAGAATTAAGGTAGGATTGTCTGTACTAGGAAGAATTAAGGTAGGATGTCTGTATAGGAAGAATTAAGGGTAGGATGTCTGTACTAGGAAGAATTAAGGTAGGATGTCTGTACCAGGAAGAATTAAGGTAGGATGTCTGTACTAGGAAGAATTAAGGTAGGATGTCTGTACCAGGAAGAATTAAGGTAGGATGTCTGTACCAGGAAGAATTAAGGTAGGATGTCTGTACCAGGAAGAATTAAGGTAGGATGTCTGTACTAGGAAGAATTAAGGTAGGATGTCTGTACCAGGAAGAATTAAGGTAGGATGTCTGTACCAGGAAGAATTAAGGTAGGATGTCTGTACCAGGAAGAATTAAGGTAGGATGTCTGTACCAGGAAGAATTAAGGTAGGATGTCTGTACCAGGAAGAATTAAGGTAGGATGTCTGTACCAGGAAGAATTAAGGTAGGATGTCTGTACTAGGAAGAATTAAGGTAGGATGTCTGTACCAGGAAGAATTAAGGTAGGATGTCTGTACCAGGAAGAATTAAGGTAGGATGTCTGTACCAGGAAGAATTAAGGTAGGATGTCTGTACCAGGAAGAATTAAGGTAGGATGTCTGTACCAGGAAGAATTAAGGTAGGATGTCTGTACTAGGAAGAATTAAGGTAGGATGTCTGTACCAGGAAGAATTAAGGTAGGATGTCTGTACCTGTACTAGGAAGAATTAAGGTAGGATGTCTGTACTAGGAAGAGGTAGGATTTCTGTAATGGGAAGAATTAAGGTAGGATGTCTGTACCAGGAAGAATTAAGGTAGGATGTCTGTACCAGGAAGAATTAAGGTAGGATGTCTGTACTAGGAAGAATTAAGGTAGGATGTCTGTACCAGGAAGAATTAAGGTAGGATGTCTGTACCAGGAAGAATTAAGGTAGGATGTCTGTACCAGGAAGAATTAAGGTAGGATGTCTGTACCAGGAAGAATTAAGGTAGGATGTCTGTACCAGGAAGAATTAAGGTAGGATGTCTGTACCAGGAAGAATTAAGGTAGGATGTCTGTACCAGGAAGAATTAAGGTAGGATGTCTGTACTAGGAAGAATTAAGGTAGGATGTCTGTACCAGGAAGAATTAAGGTAGGATGTCTGTACTAGGAAGAATTAAGGTAGGATGTCTGTACCAGGAAGAATTAAGGTAGGATGTCTGTACCAGGAAGAATTAAGGTAGGATGTCTGTACCAGGAAGAATTAAGGTAGGATGTCTGTACCAGGAAGAATTAAGGTAGGATGTCTGTACCAGGAAGAATTAAGGTAGGATGTCTGTACTAGGAAGAATTAAGGTAGGATGTCTGTACCAGGAAGAATTAAGGTAGGATGTCTGTACTAGGAAGAATTAAGGTAGGATGTCTGTACCAGGAAGAATTAAGGTAGGATGTCTGTACCAGGAAGAATTAAGGTAGGATGTCTGTACCAGGAAGAATTAAGGTAGGATTTCTGTAATAGGAAGAATTAAGGTAGGATGTCTGTACCAGGAAGAATTAAGGTAGGATGTCTGTACCAGGAAGAATTAAGGTAGGATGTCTGTACCAGGAAGAATTAAGGTAGGATGTCTGTACCAGGAAGAATTAAGGTAGGATGTCTGTACCAGGAAGAATTAAGGTAGGATGTCTGTACAGGAAGAATTAAGGTAGGATGTCTGTACCAGGAAGAATTAAGGTAGGATGTCTGTACTAGGAAGAATTAAGGTAGGATGTCTGACAGGAAGAATAAGTTGTCTGTACCAGGAAGAAATTAAGGTAGGATGTCTGTACCAGGAAGAATTAAGGTAGGATGTGTGTACCAGGAAGAATTAAGGTAGGATGTCTGTACTAGGCATTGATTACTGTTATATACTGTGATCACCATGATCACATGATAATAATATGGTATTTTTCATTCCAAACATTTTGCTCTAAAAATTTCATTGAAACTGTTTCTATGTTGGTTTATACAGCGTGTGGATTTCCCAATTTATTGTTTTGCTTAACCTACTGGTATTCAAAAATAATTTTTTCACAAAAAAAGATGCATTAAAATAAATGAGTGCAGGAGAATAGTGATAAGAAAAGGACATATTTAGTGAAAAAAGTATGGCAAAAATTACAGCCATATGTTTTCATCTATGGCATACAGGATACTGTAATTTGGAATTAGATATTTTCCCAAACAATTATCTGAATAGTTGAATTAATTTATTGTTCTAGTTAAACACAAAAACATATTTTTATCAAAGAGAAAATCACCCAAATGGTACCAATTAGAAAATGCAATTGTTATTTTTTTTATCAATATCTTTATTTATACAAATCTATTTCTATCAATATCAGGGATGGAACTGTTGTACCCAAAGGCACGTTTCCTCGGGGTGAAGGCGAGATCTGGCTAGATAACCTTGAATGTGTAGGTGAAGAAGAGACCTTGTGGGACTGTCGTAGTAACGGCTGGGGTGTCCATAACTGTAACCACGGTGAGGACGTAGGAGTTAGGTGTACTAACAATCTGCCAACTACCCCAAAGCCAGGTAAGACATTTTAGATCTTGGCATCGACATTTAAGGAGTCTTTTAATAAACAAATCACCAGCTGCCAATCAAACTGCACGCGAGTTTGTGTTTTGTATTGTGATCATATGCTACTGGAGGTGTGGCACTAACTTCCCTGACCATTGGTCAATTATACATAAACAATGGTTTAGAAGAGGAGAAAATATAGTAACCAGACCAGGATTTGAACCCAGGACCTCTGAACACTAGCCGAACGTTTACCGCTGGGCTACCTGGTCATCGATGATCGACCTAGTCCAATCCCGCTACACAATCATTGGTGACAAGGAAGTTCCTCTGATACTTGATTAGAGGTCCTGGGTTCAAACCCCAGTCTGGCCACTCTATTGTCTACTCACAAGAGTCTTGTGTTTTCCTGAGGGTGCAGACTTTGAGAGAGGAGGGAGTAGGGACTGGGTCGACCATCCTTAAGCAGGTGACTCAAATGTTAGAGCATCAGACTAATGTTTTGGGGTCCTGGTCAGGTTGTTACACAACCGAACTGTTTATTATTACAGACATTGTACGGCTGGTAGGTGGCAGGGGACCACATGAGGGGCGGATCCTCATCGAACATACTGGTGTCAATGGAACTGTATGTGATGACTACTTTGATGAAGGAGATGCTCGCGTGGTGTGTAGAACTCTGGGATACAGGTAAGATGACAGAGATGTTCGTGTGGTGTGTGGAACTCTGGGATACAGGTAAGATGACAGAGATGCTCCCGTGGTATGTAGAACTCTGGGATACAGGTAAGATGACAGAGATGCTTGCGTGGTATGTAGAACTCTGGGATACAGGTAAGATGACAGAGATGCTTGCGTGGTGTGGAGAACTCTGGGATACAGGTAAGATGACAGAGATGCTTGCGTGGTGTGGAGAACTCTGGGATACAGGTAAGATGACAGAGATTCTTGTGTGGTGTGTAGAACTCTGGGATACAGGTAAGATGACAGAGATGCTTGTGTGGTGTGTAGAACTCTGGGATACAGGTAAGGTGACATAGATGCTTGTGTGGTGTGGAGAACTCTGGGATACAGGTAAGATGACAGAGATTCTTGTGTGGTGTGTAGAACTCTGGGATACAGGTAAGATGACAGAGATTCTTGTGTGGTGTGTAGAACTCTGGGATACAGGTAAGATGACAGAGATGCTCGTGTGGTGTGTAGAACACTGGGATACAGGTAAGATGACAGAGATGCTCGTGTGGTGTGTAGAACTCTAGGATACAAATAAAAATTATCTTAAGATAACCCCTGTTAAGAATTTATATTACGTTATATTTACCAGTTTATTGCTACAAATATCAATATCATTATTAGCTTACCTGGTCCGAAGGACCAAGGTGAGCTTATGCTATATTGCAGCAATTGACGTCTGTCCATCTGTCCGTCCATCTGTCAACAATTTTCAAAAATGACTGGAAGCATCCTTATGGAGTACTATTAAAGATTGTGCATATGGTTGGACTTATCCCGCAGGGGCCTGAGTTACTAGACTTAAAGGGATGAATTTTGCTATTACCATGTAAATGACTATTTCTCTGAAACTTGAAGTATCAGATATCACCTATATTGCAATGGTAGCATACTTATAGTGTAGGGAATCAAAATTGTACAAATGATTTGTCTAACACCCCCTCCCCCCCCCCTCCCCCCCCCACCCCCTCCGGGGCTTAAGGGTAGGGCCAAAAGGGGTCAATTTGGCTTTTTCCATATTAATGATTTTTCTTCTGAAACTACTAAGTAAGTGATGGCACTCATATTGCATTTGTTGTATCCTTTGACTATTTTTTCTAAATCATGCCGCAAAAAAATCCACATCAGTTCATATGTTTTTGTGATATGATTTCTGGTTCATGTCTGTTTGTTTTTATGATTTTCTGCAAATTTTTAGAATTCTGGAATTTCGGTCCGGACGGGTCCCCTCTTATCATATATTGCAACAAACTCATTTTTATTTAAAACAGGGACTGCAAAAACCTCAGAGATGTCAACTAATTTTCACTTCATTGCTTTTATTTGATTTATTTACTGATTTAAACATTCAATATTATATATAGACACTTTTCATCTATTGAAAAAAATATCCAAGTGGCGTATCGGAAACCATTCTGGATTTCGAAAGAACCTCTGCAGCTTCCGGTATAGCATCATACGAATTGGCGCGGTTTTCAAAAGTATGGACCTACCTTAAACAAATTATGGGGTCAATTTTGCTATTTGTAATTGTCAGAGTTTTTTTGATAATTATTTGGGCCTTTGTTTGAGTCCTATAACCTTGAATGATTCATATAGGTATGCTTTGATCAGGCTAAATATAACGTCCTGCAGTGTCTTTTTTTATTAGCTATGGCATAATCAAACATGATATGAAATATTATGTTATTGCTATTCTTTAATTAAGTGTAGTGACCAAAGCTTCAGAGTTTAGCCAACAAACATAGAAACAATTAGGATCACTTATTGACACCTGTTAAAGACAATTCTGAGATAATCACTGTGACTGCTTTCAACAAAGTTCATTTTTGTCTGAACAGAAATGGAATGAAGATGGACACATCAAGTTATGGGCAAGGTGAAGGTGAGATTTGGTTGGATGATGTGGCTTGTACAGGGGAGGAATCTACTCTGTGGGAATGTCCAGACCTAAATTGGGGTACACACAACTGTAACCATGGAGAGGATGTTGGCGTCATGTGTACAATGGAGGAGGACCTGCCCATCAGTTCTACTACCACTGCTGCCCCACTCAGAGGTAAGGTCAATTGCCAGGTAAGGTCAATCACCACGTAAGGTCAATCACCAGGTTAAGTTGTTCGCCAGGCAAGGTCGTCATTAACCAGGTAAATTTATTTACCAGGTAAGGTCAGTTACCAGGTAAGGTCAATTACAAGTTAAGGTCAATCACAAGGTAAGGTCAATCACCATGTGGGGTCAATCACAAGTTAAGGTCAATCACCTGGTAAGGTCAATCACCTGGTAAGGTCAATCACCAGGTAAGGTCAATCACCAGGTAAGGTCAATCACCATGTGGGGTCAATCACAAGTTAAGGTCAATCACCTAGTAAGGTCAATCACCTGGTAAGGTCAATCACCTTATAAGGTCGATCACCAGATAAGGTCAAATACAATGTAAGGTTAATTACCAGGTGGGGTCAATTACCAGGTGAGTTCAATCACAAGTTAAGGTTATAAGGTTAACAGGTAAGCTCAATCACTAGGTAAGGTCATTTACCAGGTAAGGCCATATACCAGATGACATCACTCATAGGTCAGATTACCATGGTGGGGAAATAACTCACATTTCTTTTTAGTTTGTTAATTGGTTTAAAAAGCAATGCACTGTATGTCTTTGGCGTATATTTCTAAACTTCATGTAGTATTTGTAATAATGATTGGTAATATTTGATTATTTCATGGTTTTAACAGTTGAGCTGGTGAATGGTCCAGATTCTTCTGAAGGTCGTGTGGAGGTCATAAGGTTAGGGACAAGGGGGACAATTTGTGATGATAACTGGGGCCCCGAGGACGCAAGAGTAGTCTGTAGGATGCTGGGATACATGTAAGCAATGCTTATTAAATCTTACACCAAAATAGACTATTAATATGTTACACCATATAATGTTATGTAATATCATATGATACCATGTGATACCATGTGATACCATGTAATATCATGTGATATCACGTGATACCATGTGATACCATGTGATATCATGTGATACCATGTGATACCATGTGATACCATGTGATACCATGTGATACCATGTGATATCATGTGATACCATGTGATACCATGTGATGTCATGTGATACCATGTGATGTCATGTGATACCATGTGATATCATGTGATATCATGTGATATCATGCGATGCCATGTGATATCATGTAACACCATGTGATATCATGTATACCATGTGATACCATATGATACCATGTGATATCATGTAATACCATGTGATAATAATACCATGTGATATCATGTGGTACCATGTAATATCTTGTAATACCATGTGATATCTTGTAATACCATGTGATATCATGTAATACCATGTGATATCATTTAATACTGTGTAATACCATGTGATATTATGTAATACCATGTGATACCATGTAATACCATGTGGTATTATGTAATACCATGTGATACTATGTAAATCCTTTTGATACCATGTAATATTATGTAATACCATGTGATACCATGTAATATCATGTAATACCATGTAAAACCATGTGACATTATGTAATACCATGTGATACCATGTTATACCATATGATACCATGTAATATTATGTAATACCATGTGATACCATGTTGTGATACCATGTAATACCATATGATACCATGTGATACCATGTAATATCATGTAATACCATGTAAAACCATGTGACATTATGTAATACCATGTTGTGATACCATGTAATACCATGTGATATCATGTGATATCATGTAATACCATGTGATTCCATATGATACTATGTTATACCATGTGATACCATGTAATACCATATGATACCATGTTATAACATGTGATACCATGAAATACCATGTGATACCATGTAATATCATGTTATACCATGTAAAACCATGTGATAACATGTGATACCATGTAATACCATGTAATACCATGTGATACTATGTAATAGCATATGATATCATGTTATACCATGTGATATCATGTAATACTGTGATATACTATGTGATACCATGCAATACCATGTGATATCATGTGATACCGTGATATACTATGTGATACCATGCAATACCATGTGATACTGTATTATACAATGTGGTACTCTTTGATACCATGTAATACCATCCATGCACAGATCTCCTCAGTAACACAGTTCTTCATGGTGGTGTGGCCAGTGTAACCTAAACTTAAAGTGATCAGATCAATCGTGTAAAATTCTAGCAACATTAGTATGATTTATACTTATGTAGAGATGGCCGATCCAAAAGTCGTGCAGCTTACGGGCCTGGCAGTGACCAGATCTTATTGGACGACGTAGCTTGTACAGGGGAGGAAAACAGTCTAATGGAATGCACACATGCAGGATGGGGAATTCATAACTGTGACCACTCAGAGGATGCTGGGGCTGTGTGTTTGACTGAGCCCTTCCTGGAGGGCCAGTGTGTTCTATGGAGAGCCACAGACTCAGTGGATACAGCCATTTTGGTAACATTCTATACTGAAACCAGATATCTACCGAACTGGCATGACTATTTAAGTGGGGGGAAATGTTTAGCTCACCGTAAAAATCTGACCCTAGTTTTGCTGTAAATACTTCACATTATACTGTAGGAGAGGGGTACGGTTGACCACACCCAGATACGTCCAGTCTGACCCTAGTCTGCACTATAATACTTCACTATTCTGTAGGAGAGGGGTACTGTTGACCGGACACCCCTTACGGTACAGTCTGACCCTAGTCTGTATACCACAATACTGTGTACAAATTCTGTAGGAGTGGGGTACTGTTGACCGACACCCTACGTCCAGTCTGACCCTAGTCTGTATAATTCTTCACTATTTGTAGGAGAGGGGTACTGTTGACCGACACCCCTACGTCCAGTCTGACCTAGTCTGTATAATACTTCACTATTCTGTAGGAGAGGAGTACTGTTGACCAACACATCTACGTCCAGTCTGACCCTAGTCTGTATAATACTTCATTATTCTGTAGGAGAGGGGTACTGTTGACCGACACCTCTACGTCCAGTCTGACCCTAGTCTGTATAAAACTTCACTATTCTGTAGGAGAGGGGTACTGTTGACCGACACCCCTACGTCCAGTCTGACCCTAGTCTGTATAATACTTCACTATTCTGTAGGAGAGGGGTACTGTTGACCGACACCCTACGTCCAGTCTGACCCTAGTCTGTATAATACTTCACTAGTCTGTAGGAGAGGGGTACTGTTGACCGACACACCTACGTCCAGTCTGACCCTAGTCTGTATAATACTTCACTATTCTGTAGGAGAGGGGTACTGTTGACCGACAACCCTACGTCCAGTCTGACCCTAGTCTGTATAAAACTTCACTATTCTGTAGGAGAGGGGTACTGTTGACCGACACCCCTACGTCCAGTCTGACCCTAGTCTGTATAAAACTTCACTATTCTGTAGGAGAGGGGTACTGTTGACCGACACCCCTACGTCCAGTCTGACCCTAGTCTGTATAAAACTTCACTATTCTGTAGGAGAGGGGTACTGTTGACCGACACCCCTACGTCCAGTCTGACCCTAGTCTGTATAATACTTCACTATTCTGTAGGAGAGGGGTACTGTTGACCGACACCCCTACGTCCAGTCTGACCCTAGTCTGTATAATACTTCACTATCTGTAGGAGAGGGTACTGTTGACCGACACCTCTACGTCCAGTCTGACCCTAGTCTGTATAATACTTCACTATTCTGTAGAGCTGAGTCTGATAGGATACCCTACTCCAGTCTGACCCTAGTCATGTATAATACTTCACTATTCTGGAGCAGTCTGACCCTAGTCTGTATAAACTTCACTATTCTGTAGGAGAGGGTATGTTGACCGACAACCCTACGTCCAGTCTGACCCTAGTCTGTATAATACTTCACTAATCTGTAGGAGAGGGGTACTGTTGACCGACACCCTACTCCATGTGACCCTAGTCTGTAATAAAACTTCACCAGTCTGACCCTAGTCTGTATAAAACTTCACTATTCTGTAGGAGAGGGGTACTGTTGACCGACACCTCTACGTCCAGTCTGACCCTAGTCTGTATAATACTTCACTATTCTGTAGGAGAGGGGTACTGTTGACCGACACCCCTACGTCCAGTCTGACCCTAGTCTGTATAAAACTTCACTATTCTGTAGGAGAGGGGTACTGTTGACCGACACCCCTACGTCCAGTCTGACCCTAGTCTGTATAATACTTCACTATTCTGTAGGAGAGGGGTACTGTTGACCGACAACCCTACGTCCCAGTCTGACCCTAGTCTGTATAAAACTTCACTATTTCTGTAGGAGAGGGGTACTGTTGACCGACACCCCTACGTCCAGTCTGACCCTAGTCTGTATAATACTTCACTATTCTGTAGGAGAGGGGTACTGTTGACCGACACCCCTACGTCCAGTCTGACCCTAGTCTGTATAAAACTTCACTATTCTGTAGGAGAGGGGTACTGTTGACCGACACCCCCTACGTCCAGTCTGACCCTAGTCTGTATAAAACTTCACTATTCTGTAGGAGAGGGGTACTGTTGACCGACAACCCTACGTCCAGTCTGACCCTAGTCTGTATAAAACTTCACTATTCTGTAGGAGAGGGGTACTGTTGACCGACACCCCTACGTCCAGTCTGACCCTAGTCTGTATAATACTTCACTATTCTGTAGGAGAGGGGTACTGTTGACCGACACCCCTACGTCCAGTCTGACCCTAGTCTGTATAATACTTCACTATTCTGTAGGAGAGGGGTACTGTTGACCGACAACCCTACGTCCAGTCTGACCCTAGTCTGTATAAAACTTCACTATTCTGTAGGAGAGGGGTACTGTTGACCGACACCCCTACGTCCAGTCTGACCCTAGTCTGTATAATACTTCACTATTCTGTAGGAGAGGGGTACTGTTGACCGACACCCCTACGTCCAGTCTGACCCTAGTCTGTATAATACTTCACTATTCTGTAGGAGAGGGGTACTGTTGACCGACACCCCTACGTCCAGTCTGACCCTAGTCTGTATAATACTTCACTATTCTGTAGGAGAGGGGTACTGTTGACCGACACCCCTACGTCCAGTCTGACCCTAGTCTGTATAATACTTCACTATTCTGTAGGAGAGGGGTACTGTTGACCGACACCCCTACGTCCAGTCTGACCCTAGTCTGTATAATACTTCACTATTCTGTAGGAGAGGGGTACTGTTGACCGACACCCCTACGTCCAGTCTGACCCTAGTCTGTATAAAACTTCACTATTCTGTAGGAGAGGGGTACTGTTGACCGACAACCCTACGTCCAGTCTGACCCTAGTCTGTATAAAACTTCACTATTCTGTAGGAGAGGGGTACTGTTGACCGACGACAACCCTACGTCCAGTCTGACCCTAGTCTGTATAAAACTTCACTATTCTGTAGGAGAGGGGTACTGTTGACCGATAGCCTACCTCACTACGTCCAGTCTGACCTCGGTAGTCTGTAATTAAAACTTCACTATTCTGTAGGAGAGGGGTACTGTTGACCGACAACCCTACGTCCAGTCTGACCCTAGTCTGTATAAAACTTCACTATTCTGTAGGAGAGGGGTACTGTTGACCGACACACCCCTACGTCCAGTCTGACCCTAGTCTGTATAATACTTCACTATTCTGTAGGAGAGGGTTACTGTTGACCGACACCCTTACGTCCAGTCTGACCCTAGTCTGTATAATACTTCACTATTCTGTAGGAGAGGGGTACCCTGTCTGATAAAAGTTCACTACTCGACTCACTGACCCTAGTCTGTCACTAATTCTGGAGCAGTCTGACCCTAGTCTGTATAAAACTTCATTATTCTGTAGGAGTGGGGTTACTGTTGACCGACACCCCTACGTCCAGTCTGACCCTAGTCTGTATAATACTTCACTATTCTGTAGGAGAGGGGTACTGTTGACCGACACCCCTACGTCCAGTCTGACCCTAGTCTGTATAATACTTCACTATTCTGTAGGAGAGGGGTACTGTTGACCGACACCTCTACGTCCAGTCTGACCCTAGTCTGTATAATACTTCACTATTCTGTAGGAGAGGGGTACTGTTGACCGACACCCCCCCTGCATCCAGTCTGACCCTAGTCTGTATAATACTTCACTATTCTGTAGGAGAGGGGTACTGTTGACCGACACCCCTACGTCCAGTCTGACCCTAGTCTGTATAAAACTTCACTATTCTGTAGGAGAGGGGTACTGTTGACCGACACCCCTACGTCCAGTCTGACCCTAGTCTGTATAATACTTCACTATTCTGTAGGAGAGGGGTACTGTTGACCGACACCCCTACGTCCAGTCTGACCCTAGTCTGTATAATACTTCACTAATCTGTAGGAGAGGGTTACTGTTGACCCGACACCCTTACGTCCAGTCTGACCCTAGTCTGTATAATACTTCACTATTCTGTAGGAGAGGGTTACTGTTGACGACACCCCAGCAGTCTGACCCTAGTCTGTATAAAATGTTCACTACTCTGTAGCAGTCTGACCCTAGTCTGTATAAAACTTCACTATTCTGGAGCAGTCTGACCCTAGTCTGTATAAAACTTCACTAATCTGTAGGAGAGGGGTACTGTTGACCGACAACCCTACTTCCAGTCTGACCCTGAGTCTGTATAATACTTCACTATTCTGTAGGAGAGGGGTACTGTTGACCGACACCCCTACGTCCAGTCTGACCCTAGTCTGTATAATACTTCACTATTCTGTAGGAGAGGGGTACTGTTGACCGACACCCCTACGTCCAGTCTGACCCTAGTCTGTATAATACTTCACTATTCTGTAGGAGAGGGGTACTGTTGACCGACACCCCTACGTCCAGTCTGACCCTAGTCTGTATAAAACTTCACTATTCTGTAGGAGAGGGGTACTGTTGACCGACACCCCTACGTCCAGTCTGACCCTAGTCTGTATAATACTTCACTATTCTGTAGGAGAGGGTTACTGTTGACCGACACCTCTACGTCCAGTCTGACCCTAGTCTGTATAATACTTCACTATTCTGTAGGAGAGGGGTACTGTTGACCGACACCTCTACGTCCAGTCTGACCCTAGTCTGTATAATACTTCACTATTCTGTAGGAGAGGGGTACTGTTGACCGACACCCCTACATCCAGTCTGACCCTATTCTGTAGGAGAGGGGTATTGTTGACCGACACCCTTACGTCCAGTGTGACCCTAGTCTGTATAAAACTTCACTGTTTTGTAGCAGTCTGACCCTAGTATGTATAAAACTTCACTAATCTGTAGGAGAGGGGTACTGTTGACCGACAACCCTACGTCCAGTCTGACCCTAGTCTGTATAAAACTTCACTATTCTGTAGGAGAGGGGTACTGTTGACCGACACCCCTACGTCCAGTCTGACCCTAGTCTGTATAATACTTCACTATTCTGTAGGAGAGGGGTACTGTTGACCGACACCTCTACGTCCAGTCTGACCCTAGTCTGTATAATACTTCACTATTCTGTAGGAGAGGGGTACTGTTGACCGACACCCCTACGTCCAGTCTGACCCTAGTCTGTATAATACTTCACTATTCTGTAGGAGAGGGGTACTGTTGACCGACACCTCTACGTCCAGTCTGACCCTAGTCTGTATAATACTTCACTATTCTGTAGGAGAGGGGTACTGTTGACCGACACCCCTACGTCCAGTCTGACCCTAGTCTGTATAATACTTCACTATTCTGTAGGAGAGGGGTACTGTTGACCGACAACCCTACGTGCAGTCTGACCCTAGTCTGTATAATACTTCGACTATTCTGGAGCAGTTGACCCTAGTCTGTATAAAACTTCACTATTCTGTAGGAGAGGGGTACTGTTGACCGACACCCCTACGTCCAGTCTGACCCTAGTCTGTATAATACTTCACTATCTGTTACTGTTGGACACCCCTACGCAGTCTGACCCTAGTCTGTATAAAACTTCACTATTCTGTAGGAGAGGGGTACTGTTGACCGATAGCCCTACGTCCAGTCTGACCTCGGTCTGTATAAAACTTCACTATTCTGTAGGAGAGGGTTACTGTTGACCGACACCCTTACGTCCAGTCTGACCCTAGTCTGTATAATACTTCACTATTCTGTAGGAGAGGGGTACTGTTGACCGACACCCCTACGTCCAGTCTGACCCTAGTCTGTATAAAACTTCACTATTCTGTAGGAGAGGGGTACTGTTGACCGACACCCCTACGTCCAGTCTGACCCTAGTCTGTATAAAACTTCACTATTCTGTAGGAGAGGGGTACTGTTGACCGACACCCCTACTTCCAGTCTGACCCTAGTCTGTATAATACTTCACTATTCTGTAGGAGAGGGGTACTGTTGACCGACACCTCTACGTCCAGTCTGACCCTAGTCTGTATAATACTTCACTATTCTGTAGGAGAGGGGTACTGTTGACCGACACCCCTGCATCCAGTCTGACCCTAGTCTGTATAATACTTCACTATTCTGTAGGAGAGGGGTAATGTTGACCGACACCCCTACGTCCAGTCTGACCCTAGTCTGTATAAAACTTCACTATTCTGTAGGAGAGGGGTACTGTTGACCGACAACCCTACGTCCAGTCTGACCCTAGTCTGTATAAAACTTCACTATTCTGTAGGAGAGGGGTACTGTTGACCGACACCCCTACGTCCAGTCTGACCCTAGTCTGTATAATACTTCACTAATGTGAAGGAGAGGGTTAATGTTGACCGACACCCTTACGTCCAGTCTGACCCTAGTCTGTATAATACTTCACTATTCTGTAGGAGAGGGTTACTGTTGACCGACACCCTTGGAGCAGCCTGACCCTAGTCTGTATAAATGTTCACTACTCTGTAGCAGTCTGACCCTAGTCTGTATAAAACTTCACTATTCTGGAGCAGTCTGACCCTAGTCTGTATAAAACTTCACTAATCTGTAGGAGAGGGGTACTGTTGACCGACAACCCTACTTCCAGTCTGACCCTAGTCTGTATAATACTTCACTATTCTGTAGGAGAGGGGTACTGTTGACCGACACCCCTACGTCCAGTCTGACCCTAGTCTGTATAATACTTCACTATTCTGTAGGAGAGGGGTACTGTTGACCGACACCTCTACGTCCAGTCTGACCCTAGTCTGTATAATACTTCACTATTCTGTAGGAGAGGGGTACTGTTGACCGACACCCCTACGTCCAGTCTGACCCTAGTCTGTATAAAACTTTACTATTCTGTAGGAGAGGGGTACTGTTGACCGACACCTCTACGTCCAGTCTGACCCTAGTCTGTATAATACTTCACTATTCTGTAGGAGAGGGGCACTGTTGACCGACACCCTTGCTTCCAGTCTGACCCTAGTCTGTATAAAACTTCACTATTCTGTAGGAGAGGGGTACTGTTGGCCGACACCTCTACGTCCAGTCTGACCCTAGTCTGTATAATACTTCACTAATCTGTAGGAGAGGGGTACTGTTGACCGACAACCCTACGTCCAGTCTGACCCTAGTCTGTATAAAACTTCACTATTCTGTAGGAGAGGGGTACTGTTGACCGACACCCCTACGTCCAGTCTGACCCTAGACTGTATAATACTTCACTATTCTGTAGGAGAGGAGTACTGTTGACCAACACATCTACGTCCAGTCTGACCCTAGTCTGTATAATACTTCATTATTCTGTAGGAGAGGGGTACTGTTGACCGACACCTCTACGTCCAGTCTGACCCTAGTCTGTATAAAACTTCACTATTCTGTAGGAGAGGGGTACTGTTGACCGACACCCCTACGTCCAGTCTGACCCTAGTCTGTATAATACTTCACTATTCTGTAGGAGAGGGGTACTGTTGACCGACACCCCTACGTCCAGTCTGACCCTAGTCTGTATAATACTTCACTATTCTGTAGGAGAGAGGTACTGTTGACCGACACCCCTACGTCCAGTCTGACCCTAGTCTGTATAATACTTCACTATTCTGTAGGAGAGGGGTACTGTTGACCGACACCCCTACGTCCAGTCTGACCCTAGTCTGTATAATACTTCATTATTCTGTAGGAGAGGTGTACTGTTGACCGACAACCCTACGTCCAGTCTGACCCTAGTCTGTATAAAACTTCACTATTCTGTAGGAGAGGGGTACTGTTGACCGATAGCCCTACGTCCAGTCTGACCCAAGTCTGTATAAAACTTCACTATTCTGTAGGAGAGGGGTACTGTTGACCGACACCCCTACGTCCAGTCTGACCCTAGTCTGTATAATACTTCACTATTCTGTAGGAGAGGGGTACTGTTGACCGACACCCCTACGTCCAGTCTGACCCTAGTCTGTATAATACTTCACTAATCTGTAGGAGAGGGTTACTGTTGACCGACACCCTTACGTCCAGTCTGACCCTAGTCTGTATAATACTTCACTATTCTGGAGCAGCCTGACCCTAGTCTGGATAAAAGTTCACTACTCTGTAGCAGTCTGACCCTAGTCTGTATAAAACTTCACTATTCTGGAGCAGTCTGACCCTAGTCTGTATAAAACTTCACTATTCTGTAGGAGAGGGGTACTGTTGACCGACAACCCTACGTCCAGTCTGACCCTAGTCTGTATAATACTTCACTATTCTGTAGGAGAGGGGTACTGTTGACCGACACCTCTACGTCCAGTCTGACCCTAGTCTGTATAATACTTCACTATTCTGTAGGAGAGAGGTACTGTTGACCGACACCTCTACGTCCAGTCTGACCCTAGTCTGTATAAAACTTCACTATTCTGTAGGAGAGGGGTAATGTTGACCGACACCCCTACGTCCAGTCTGACCCTAGTCTGTATAAAACTTCACTATTCTGTAGGAGAGGGGTACTGTTGACCGACAACCCTACGTCCAGTCTGACCCTAGTCTGTATAAAACTTCACTATTCTGTAGGAGAGGGGTACTGTTGACCGACACCCCTACGTCCAGTCTGACCCTAGTCTGTATAATACTTCACTAATGTGAAGGAGAGGGTTAATGTTGACCGACACCCTTACGTCCAGTCTGACCCTAGTCTGTATAATACTTCACTATTCTGGAGCAGCCTGACCCTAGTCTGTATAAATGTTCACTACTCTGTAGCAGTCTGACCCTAGTCTGTATAAAACTTCACTATTCTGGAGCAGTCTGACCCTAGTCTGTATAAAACTTCACTAATCTGTAGGAGAGGGGTACTGTTGACCGACAACCCTACTTCCAGTCTGACCCTAGTCTGTATAATACTTCACTATTCTGTAGGAGAGGGGTACTGTTGACCGACACCCCTACGTCCAGTCTGACCCTAGTCTGTATAATACTTCACTATTCTGTAGGAGAGGGGTACTGTTGACCGACACCCCTACGTCCAGTCTGACCCTAGTCTGTATAATACTTCACTATTCTGTAGGAGAGGGGTACTGTTGACCGACACCCCTACGTCCAGTCTGACCCTAGTCTGTATAAAACTTCACTATTCTGTAGGAGAGGGGTACTGTTGACCGACACCTCTACGTCCAGTCTGACCCTAGTCTGTATAATACTTCACTATTCTGTAGGAGAGGGGCACTGTTGACCGACACCCTTGCTTCCAGTCTGACCCTAGTCTGTATAAAACTTCACTATTCTGTAGGAGAGGGGTACTGTTGGCCGACACCTCTACGTCCAGTCTGACCCTAGTCTGTATAATACTTCACTATTCTGTAGGAGTGGGGTACTGTTGACCGACACCCCTACATCCAGTCTGACCCTATTCTGTAGGAGAGGGGTATTGTTGACCGACACCCTTACGTCCAGTGTGACCCTAGTCTGTATAAAACTTCACTGTTTTGTAGCAGTCTGACCCTAGTATGTATAAAACTTCACTATTCTGTAGGAGAGGGGTACTGTTGACCGACACCCCTACGTCCAGTCTGACCCTAGTCTGTATAAAACTTCACTATTCTGTAGGAGAGGGGTACTGTTGACCGACACCCCTACGTCCAGTCTGACCCTAGTCTGTATAATACTTCACTATTCTGTAGGAGAGGGGTATTGTTGACCGACACCCCTACTTCCAGTCTGACCCTAGTCTGTATAATACTTCACTATTCTGTAGGAGAGAGGTACTGTTGACCGACACCTCTACGTCCAGTCTGACCCTAGACTGTATAATACTTCACTAATCTGTAGGAGAGGGGTATTGTTGACCGACACCCCTACTTCCAGTCTGACCCTAGTCTGTATAATACTTCACTATTCTGTAGGAGAGGGGTACTGTTGACCGACACCTCTACGTCCAGTCTGACCCTAGTCTGTATAATACTTCACTATTCTGTAGGAGAGGGGTACTGTTGACCGACACCCCTACGTCCAGTCTGACCCTAGTCTGTATAATACTTCACTATTCTGGAGCAGCCTGACCCTAGTCTGTATAAAAACTTCACTAATCTGTAGGAGAGGGGTACTGTTGACCGACACCCCTACGTGCAGTCTGACCCTAGTCTGTATAATACTTCACTATTCTGGAGCAGCCTGACCCTAGTCTGTATAAAAGTTCACTAATCTGTAGGAGAGGGGTACTGTTGACCGACACCTCTACGTCCAGTCTGACCCTAGACTGTATAATACTTCACTATTCTGTAGGAGAGGGGTACTGTTGACTAACACCCTTACGTCCAGTCTGACCCAAGTCTGTTTAAAACTTCACTGTTTTGTAGCAGTCTGACCCTAGTATGTATAAAACTTTACTGTTTTGTAGCAGTCTGACCCTAGTATGTATAAAACTTCACTAATCTGTAGGAGAGGGGTACTGTTGACCGACACCCTTACGTCCAGTCTGACCCTAGTCTGTATAAAACTTCACTGTTTTGTAGCAGTCTGACCCTAGTATGTATAAAACTTCACTAATCTGTAGGAGAGGGGTACTGTTGACCGACAACCCTACGTCCAGTCTGACCCTAGTCTGTATAAAACTTCACTATTCTGTAGGAGAGGGGTACTGTTGACCGACACCTCTACGTCCAGTCTGACCCTAGACTGTATAATATTTCACTATTCTGTAGGAGAGGGGTACTGTTGACCTACACCCGTACGTCCAGTCTGACCCTAGTCTGTATAATACTTCACTATTCTGTAGGAGAGGGGTACTGTTGACCGACACCCCTACGTCCAGTCTGACCCTAGTCTGTATAATACTTCACTATTCTGTAGGAGAGGGGTACTGTTGACCGACACCCCTACGTCCAGTCTGACCCTAGTCTGTATAATACTTCACTATTCTGTAGGAGAGGGGTACTGTTGACCGACACCCCTACGTCCAGTCTGACCCTAGTCTGTATAAAACTTCACTATTCTGTAGGAGAGGGGTATTGTTGGCCGACACTCCTACATCCAGGCTGACCAGAGCTTGGCCTTACACTGTCTCCTGCCCAGCGACCAGTACAGAACTGGCTAACTGTACTTTGGAGGAGAACCTGAATGCTGATGACTGCCCACCATCCAGCTATGTGTCTGTATCCTGTACCTCAGAGATTGACCCTTCCACAGGTAGAGTTATTACACTTTACAGGTTGTTTAATCAAACTTTTTAACCACTTAGATAACACTTGGATTGGTGTCCCTAAACAATTTGATTGGTTGATAGTTTCCCAACCATTAAAGTAATAGTTTCCATCCATTTAGATTGGTTATTAATTTCTGTAAGTTGGTTGGTTAATAGTTCAACATAATTTGATTGGTTTACATTTTCACATAATTTCATTGGTTGATATTTACACATATTGTGATTGGTTAAAAGTTTATTTATCTCATAACTAGTCTGCCCAGCCATGTCAGAAATATCATAAGACACATGTGTAATAAAACTACTATGACATCACAGGTAGTTGCATAATTGTCTCAGTCGACGGATATGTCACATCCGAGCCAGATTTCTACTGTTTTATCTAGAGATGATATTAAAAGTAAAAGTTATGTGATAAATAAAATCTTACACTTGTGACAGTGTAATATGAAATTTTATCAAACTCATTAAATAATTTGATATGCTACAAGCCTAAAAGTTTGTGATATATCAAATTATTGAACTCATGTAAGAACCTCTATTTTTCATTGGTTTTTATGCAGAGTTGATTGGTTAACAGTTCTTTATTTGATTCCTTTTACTATATATATGCAGCACATCACACAGAGGTTGTATGTCCAGATAGTTCTGTGACTATTCAGTGTGCTGGTGGGCTGGAGATCGTGGGTGCTACCTACGGCCGAACCAATCGTCAAACATGTCCTGCTAGTGGCAGCATGAGAAACATCAAATGTAAAGTGAATGGAGCACAGGATTTAGTCAAGGAAATCTGTAATGGCCGACAGAAGTGTGACTTACATGATGTTATGGAACTATTTTCTGATTTAACAGACCGCTGTGAAGGAACGACAAAGTACTTGACTGTCTATTATAACTGTGGTAAGCCTGGTAACACTGAAATATTTGTTGTCAATTTCACATGATTTATTTGGTAACTAATTTTTACTGTAAACCATTTAGTTTCTAAGATATGTTTAGTACACACCTATTGACTGATCGTTTAAAACTCATTGTGAGTAGAACCAACTGATGTGACTGTTATAGCCTAATGTCTGCTTATTTATCATGATAGGTATTGATGTCCAGTTGGTGGATGGAGATGGTGACAACGAAGGTCGTGTAGAGGTCATTATTGATGGACAGCGTGGCACAGTCTGTGATGACAACTGGTCTGATGTGGATTCCAGTGTTGTCTGTAGGATGCTGGGCTATGATAGGTAACAGAATCATATTACACTTTTATGTATATCTTGTACATGTTTTAGAGTGCATTGAATTGAGGAATTCCTCTCAATAGACTGAGTCAACTGATGCCCATAAATTTCCCTTTTTATCACTTTTCTCTGTATAAACCATCAAATTATAATACCTCATTATAAGCCTCTTAGAAATGATGGGTTATTAGGTAGGAGGGGGGCTTATTAGTGACTGTAGATCTAAACGACTTGATAAAAGGAAAAATACTTATTGCTGAGTGAAGGCCTATTGCTAAATGAAGTCTTATTGCTAAATGAAGTCTTATTGCCAAGTGAAGGTTTATTGCTAAATGAAGGCTTATTGCTAAATGAAGTCTTATTGCCAAGTGAAGTCTTATTGCCAAGTGAAGGCTTATTGCTAAATGAAGGCTTATTGCTAAATGAAGTCTTATTGCTAAATGAAGGCTTATTGCCAAGTGAAGGCTTATTGCTAAATGAAGTCTTATTGCTAAATGAAGGCTTATTGCCAAGTGAAGGCTTATTGCTAAATGAAGGCCTATTGCTTAGTGAAGGCTTATTACTGAGTGAAGGCTTATTGCAGCAGCATATGGTAGCATTTTCATTAATGTAGGTGAATTACTTTGACAGGGGTGGCATAGCTTTAAATGATGCTCACTTTGGAAGAGGTTCAACAGATATACCTATTCTGATGGATGAAGTTGACTGTGACGGTTCCGAGACGTCTCTCCTGAGTTGTAGTCGCGCCCAAGGACATGACTGTGGTCACCATGAAGATGCGGGTGTACGATGTATTACTACACCGAAACCCCCGACCCCAGGAGGAGAGGGAGGGGATGATGATAGTGGTGGTGATGGGACCTATATATTCCCTGGTAAATATACCTTTACAGAATTTAAAATTACAATAAAAGTAATTCAAGGTTTGTACTAGCGGTGTTTCGAGGTACCTGGGTTGGAATTCCAGTCTGGCTGTATATTTTCTGCTCCTACTACATTTGGTGTAATGGTTGTTTATCAGGTCAGTTGCCGGTGACCAGCAAAAAGCTTAATAATTAATTGGTAAAACATTCTGGCTAGAGTTTGGAGGGTCCTGGGTTTTGAATCCTAGTCAGGCTGTACATTTTCTACATTTGGTGTATTGTTTGTTGATTGGGTAAGTTGATGAAAACTCAATTAGTAGAGCATTCTGGCTAGTGTTCGGAGGGTTCAGGGTTCGAATCCTGGCCTGGCTTTGTGTTAATCCACTCATACTACACTGTTTTTCCTTCACAGGATGTGGTAAACGCCCATTAGAGACCATCATCAATGCTCGTAAGAAGCGGGAAACACGTGATGGAGAGAGGGTTTTAGGTGAACCTCCGCGCGTGGAGAAGATCATAGGAGGAAATAACGCTGATTATGGCATGTTTCCTTGGCAAGTTGGAGTCCGACTTATCAACTACGTGGACACCTGGGACAACACTAAGTACCATCAACATTGGTGTGGCGCAACCATTATCAGCGAGTACTGGATACTCAGTGCAGCTCACTGCTTTGATGGGTAAGTTTAACAACACAGCTCACTGCTTTGATGGGTAAGTTTATCATCACAGCTCACTGCTTTGATGGGTAAGTTTATCAACACAGCTCACTGCTTTGATGGGTAAGTTTATCATCACAGCTCACTGCTTTGATGGGTAAGTTTATCAACACAGCTCACTTCTTTGATGGGTAAGTTTATCAACACAGCTCACTGCTTTCAGTACAGCACACTGCTTTGATGGGTAAGTTTATCAACACAGCTCACTGCTTTGATGGGTAAGTTTATCAGTGCAGCTCACTGCTTTGATGGGTATAAGTTTATCAATGCAGCTCTCTGCGTTGATGGGTATGTTTATCATCACAGCTCACTGCTTTGATGGGTAAGTTTATCATCACAGCTCACTGCTTTGATGGGTAAGTTTATCATCACAGCTCACTGCTTTGATGGGTAAGTTTATCAACACAGCTCACTGCTTTGATGGGTAAGTTTATCATTACAGCTCACTGCTTTGATGGGTAAGTTTATCATCACAGCTCACTGCTTTGATGGGTAAGTTTATCAACACAGCTCACTGCTTTGATGGGTAAGTTTATCAGTGCAGCTCACTGCTTTGATGGGTATAAGTTTATCAATGCAGCTCAACTGCTTTGATGGGTAAGTTTATCAATGCAGCTCACTTCTTTGATGGGTAAGTTTATCAACACAGCTCATGACTGCTTTCAGTACAGCACACTGCTTTGATGGGTAAGTTTATCAACACAGCTCACTGCTTTGATGGGTAAGTTTATCAGTGCAGCTCACTGCTTTGATGGGTATAAGTTTATCAATGCAGCTCTCTGCGTTGATGGGTATGTTTATCATCACAGCTCACTGCTTTGATGGGTAAGTTTATCATCACAGCTCACTGCTTTGATGGCTTTATGGGTAAGTTTATCAACACAGCTCACTGTTTTGATGGGTAAGTTTATCTTTATCAACACAGCTCACTGTTTTGATGGGTAAGTTTATCATCACAACTCACTGCTTTGATGGGTAAGTTTATCTTTATCAACACAGCTCACTGTTTTGATGGGTAAGTTTATCATCACAACTCACTGCTTTGATGGGTAAGTTTATCTTTAAGGGTAAGTTTATCTTTATCAACACAGCTCACTGCTTTGATGGGTAAGTTTATCAACACAGCTCACTGCTTTCAGTACAGCACACTGCTTTGATGGGTAAGTTTATCAACACAGCTCACTGCTTTGATGGGTAAGTTTATCATCACAGCTCACTGCTTTGATTGGTAAATTTATCATCACAGCTCACTGCTTTGATGGGTAAGTTTATCATCACAGCTCACTGCTTTGATGGGTAAGTTTATCATCACAGCTCACTGCTTTGATGGGTAAGTTTATCATCACAGCTCACTGCTTTGATGGGTAAGTTTATCATCACAGCTCACTGCTTTAATGGGTAAGTTTATCATCACAGCTCACTGCTTTGATGGGTAAGTTTATCATCACAGCTCACTGCTTTGATGGGTAAGTTTATCAACACAGCTCACTGCTTTGATGTGTAAGTTTATCATTACAACTCACTGCTTTGATTTGATCACAGCTCACTGCATGGGTAAGTTTATCATCACAGCTCACTGCTTTGATGGGTAAGTTTATCATCACAGCTCACTGCTTTGATGGGTAAGTTTATCATCACAGCTCACTGCTTTGATGGGCAAGTTTATCATCACAGCTCACTGCTTTGATGGGTAAGTTTATCATCACAGCTCACTGCTTTGATGGGCAAGTTTATCATCACAGCTCACTGCTTTGATGGGTAAGTTTATCATCACAGCTCACTGCTTTGATGGGTAAGTTTATCATCACAGCTCACTGCTTTGATGGGTAAGTCTATCATCACAGCTCACTGCTTTGATGGGTAAGTTTATCATCACAGCTCACTGCTTTGATGGGTAAGTTTATCATTATCAACACAGCTCACTGCTTTGATGGGTAAGTTTATCATCACAGCTCACTGCTTTGATAGGCAAGTTTATCTTTATCAACACAGCTCACTGCTTTGATGGGTAAGTTTATCATCACAGCTCACTGCTTTGATAGGTAAGTTTATCATCACAACTCACTGCTTTGATAGGCAAGTTTATCTTTATCAACACAGCTCACTGCTTTGATGGGTAAGTTTATCATTATCAACACAGCTCACTGCTTTGATGGGTAAGTTTATCATCACAGCTCACTGCTTTGATGGGTAAGTTTATCAGTACAGCTCACTGCTTTGATGGGTAAGTTTATCATCACAGCTCACTGCTTTGATAGGCAAGTTTATCTTTATCAACACAGCTCACTGCTTTGATGGGTAAGTTTATCATCACAGCTCGCTGCTATGATGGGTAAGTTTATCATCACAACTCACTGCTTTAAAATCCCACGAAAATTAATGATTTCACAGTGTATCATTGCCAACTTTATACTGTAGACTTGTAAATTGAAGTGAAGCTTTTGAAATTTGACAAAATATTCAGAAAAAAAATGTACATTTTAGGGACGAAAGAAAGTGCACCTAAGAAGTGATATGTTGATAGGTGTGGTTTATGGGTGTCATTGATTAGACTAGGTAATATAACTGATGTATTATAAACTGAATAAGGCTAAACTATGGTATTCAAGTACCCAGGTAATATTACTGATGTATTATAAACTGAATAAGGCTAACTATGGTATCAAGTACCTAGGTAATATTACTGATGTATTATAAACTGAATAAGGCTAACTATGGTATAAAGTACCCAGGTATATTACTGATGTATTATAAACTGAATAAGGCTAACTATGGTTATCAAGTACCCAGCTGGTAATATTAACGATGTATTATAAACTGAATAAGGCTAACTATGGTATCAAGTACCCTAGGTAATATTACTGAATGTATTATAAACTGAATAAGGCTAACTATGGTATCAAGTACCCAGGTAATATTACTGATGTATTATAAACTGAATAAGGTTAACTATGGTATCAAGTACCCAGGTAATATTACTGATGTATTATAAACTGAATAAGGCTAACTATGGTATCAAGTACCTAGGTAATATAACTGATGTATTATAAACTGAATAAGGCTAACTATGGTATCAAGTACCTAGGTAATATTACTGATGTATTATAAACTGAATAAGGCTAACTATGGTATCAAGTACCCAGGTAATATTACTGATGTATTATAAACTGAATAAGGCTAACTATGGTATCAAGTACCCAGGTAATATTACTGATGTATTATAAACTGAATAAGGCTAACTATGGTATCAAGTACCTAGGTAATATTACTGATGTATTATAAACTGAATAAGGCTAACTATGGTATCAAGTACCTAGGTAATATTATTACTGATGTATTATAAACTGAATAAGGCTAACTATGGTATCAAGTACCTAGGTAATATTACTGATGTATTATAAACTGAATAAGGCTAACTATGGTATCAAGTACCCAGGTAATATTACTGATGTATTATAAACTGAATAAGGTTAACTATGGTATCAAGTACCCAGGTAATATTACTGATGTATTATAAACTGAATAAGGCTAACTATGGTATCAAGTACCAGGTAATATTACTGATGTATTATAAACTGAATAAGGCTAACTATGGTATCAAGTACCTAGGTAATATTACTGATGTATTATAAACTGAATAAGGCTAACTATGGTATCAAGTACCTAGGTAATATTACTGATGTATTATAAACTGAATAAGGTTAACTATGGTATCAAGTACCTAGGTAATATTACTGATGTATTATAAACTGAATAAGGCTAACTATGGTATCAAGTACCCAGGTAATATTACTGATGTATTATAAACTGAATAAGGCTAACTATGGTATCAAGTACCCCAGGTAATATTACTGATGTATTATAAACTGAATAAGGCTAACTATGGTATCAAGTACCTAGGTAATATTACTGATGTATTATAAACTGAATAAGGCTAACTATGGTATCAAGTACCTAGGTAATATTACTGATGTATTATAAACTGAATAAGGCTAACTATGGTATCAAGTACCTAGGTAATATTACTGATGTATTATAAACTGAATAAGGCTAACTATGGTATCAAGTACCTAGGTAATATTACTGATGTTTGACTATAAACTGAATAAGGCTAACTATGGTATCAAGTACCCAGGTAATATTACTGATGTATTATAAACTGAATAAGGCTAACTATGGTATCAAGTACCCAGGTAATATTACTGATGTATTATAAACTGAATAAGGCTAACTATGGTATCAAGTACCCAGGTAATATTACTGATGTATTATAAACTGAATAAGGTTAACTATGGTATCAAGTACCTAGTTAATATTACTAAATGTATTATAAACTGAATAAGGCTAACTATGGTATTAAGTACCCAGGTAATATTACTAAATGTATTATAAACTGAATAAGGCTAACTATGGTATCAAGTACCCAGGTAATATTACTGATGTATTATAAACTGAATAAGGCTAACTATGGTATCAAGTACCTAGTTAATATTACTAATGTATTATAAACTGAATAAGGCTAACTATGGTATCAAGTACCCAGGTAATATTACTGATGTATTATAAACTGAATAAGGTTAACTATGGTATCAAGTACCCAGGTAATATTACTAAATGTATTATAAACTGAATAAGGCTAACTATGGTATCAAGTACCCAGGTAATATTACTGATGTATTATAAACTGAATAAGGCTAACTATGGTATCAAGTACCCAGCTGGTAATATTACTGATGTATTATAAACTGAATAAGGTTAACTATGGTATCAAGTACCTAGGTAATATTACTGATGTATTATAAACTGAATAAGGCTAACTATGGTATCAAGTACCCAGGTAATATTACTGATGTATTATAAACTGAATAAGGCTAACTATGGTATCAAGTACCCAGGTAATATTACTGATGTATTATAAACTGAATAAGGCTAACTATGGTATCAAGTACCCAGGTAATATTACTGATGTATTATAAACTGAATAAGGCTAACTATGGTATCAAGTACCCAGGTAATATTACTGATGTATTATAAACTGAATAAGGTTAACTATGGTATCAAGTACCTAGGTAATATTACTGATGTATTATAAACTGAATAAGGCTGACTATGGTATCAAGTACCCAGGTAATATTACTGATGTATTATAAACTGAATAAGGTTAACTATGGTATCAAGTACCCAGGTAATATTACTAAATGTATTATAAACTGAATAAGGCTAACTATGGTATCGAGTACCTAGGTAATATTACTGATGTATTATAAACTGAATAAGGCTAACTATGGTATCAAGTACCCAGGTGATATTACTGATGTATTATAAACTGAATAAGGCTAACTATGGTATCAAGTACCCAGGTAATATTACAGGTAAATGTATTATAAACTGAATATGACTAACTATAGTATCAAGTTACCAGGTAATGTTACTGATGTTACATAAACTGAATAAATTGATGTGTATTGTGTTTACCTACCCAGAGGTCACCTACAACAATGATATTGCACTCCTAAAGATAAAGACAAAGAATGGCCGTGGTATTGTGTTTAATGACTTTATCCAGCCTGCCTGTCTGCCTACAAGTAACACTGAGTATACTACTGGCAAAAGATGTCATATATCAGGCTGGGGCAAAACCGAACAGGGTAAGGAGCAGTATCATTTCATATTTTAGGCACCCCTCCCATGTTTTTGATATTCTCATTTTAGGCACCCCTCCCATGTTTTTGATATTCTCATTTTAGGCACCCCTCCCATGTTTTTGATATTCTCATTTTAGGCACCCCTCCCATGTTTTTGATATTCTCATTTTAGGCACCCCTCCCATGTTTTTGATATTCTCATTTTAGGCACCCCTCCCATGTTTTTGATATTCCCATTTAAGGCATCCTCTCATGTTTTTGATATTCCCATTTTAGGCACCCTTCACATGTTTATAATACACATGTATTCACATTTAAGGCACCCCTAAAAAACACCCCTTGCATATTTTTGATATTTGAATTTTAGACACTCCTCGTATATTTTTGATATTCACATTTTAGGCACCCCTCAAATGTTTGTGATATTCACATGTTTTTGATATTCCCATTTTAGGCACCCGTCTTATGTTTTTGATATTCCCATTTTAGGCACCCCTCCCATGTTTTTGATATTATCATTTTAGGCATTCTTCACATGTTTATAATTCACATGTTTTCACATTTAAGGCAACCCAAAAAGACACCCCTTGCATATTTTTGATATTCAAATTTTAGACACTCCTCACATGTTTTTGATATTCCCATTTTAAGCACCCCTAACATGTTTGTGATATTCACATTTTAGGCACTCCTCACATGTTTGTGATATTCACATTTTAGGCACCCTTCACCTGTTTTTGATATTCCCATTTTAGGCATCCCTCACATGTTGATAATATTCTCACTTTAGGCACCCTTCCCATGTTTATAATTCACATGTATTCACATTTAAGGCACCTCTAAAAGGCACCCTTTGCATATAATTGATATTAAAATTTTAAGCACTCCTCACATGTTTGTGATATTCACATTTTAGGCACCCCTTACATGTTTGTGATATTCCCATTTTAAGCACCCCTCACATGTTGATAATATTCCCGTTTTAGGAACCCCTCACATGTTTATAATATTCACATTTAAGGCACCTCTAAAGGAACCCCTTGTATATTTTTGATATTCGAAATATTCACATGTTTGTGATATTCCAATTTTAAGCACCCCTCACATGTTTGTGATATTCACATGTTTTTGATATTACCATTTTAGGTACCCCTCACATGTTGATGATATTCACATTTTAGGCACCCCTCACATGTTTGTGATATTCACATGTTTTTGATATTACCATTTTAGGCAACCCTTATATGTTTGTGATATTCACATTTTAGGCGCCCTTCACATGTTTGTGATATTACCATTTTAGGCACCTTGTTGTGTTTGTGATATTATCATTTTAGGCACCCTTCCCATGTTTGTGATATTTACATGTTTTTGCTATTGCCATTTAAGGCACCCCTCCCATGTTTGTGATATTCATATGTTTTTGATATTGCCATTTTAGGCACCCCTCCCATGTTTGTGGTATTCACATGTTTTTGATATTGCCATTTTAGGCACCCCTCCCATGTTTGTGATATTCACATGTTTTTGATATTGCCATTTTAGGCACTCCCCACATGTTTGTGATATTCGCATGTTTTTGATATTGCCATTTTAGGCACCCCTCCCATGTTTGTGATATTCACATGTTTTTGATATTGCCATTTTAGGCACTCCCCACATGTTTTGTGATATTCGCATGTTTTTGATATTGCCATTTTAGGCACCCCTCCCATGTTTGTGATATTCACATGTTTTTGATATTGCCATTTTAGGCACCCCTCCCATGTTTGTGATATTCACATGTTTTTGATATTGCCATTTTAGGCACCCCTCCCATGTTTGTGATATTCACATGTTTTTGATATTGCCATTTTAAGCACCCCTCAGATGTTTGTGATATTTACATGTTTTTGATATTACCATTTTAGGCACCCCTCACATGTTTGTGACATTCACATGTTTTTGATATTGCCATTTTAGGCACCCCTCACATGTTTGTGACATTCACATGTTTTTGATACTGCCATTTTAGGCACCCCTCCCATGTTTGTGATATTCACATGTTTTTGATATTGCCATTTTAGGCACCCCTCCCATGTTTGTGATATTCACATGTTTTTGACATTACCATTTTAGGTACCCCTCACATGCTGAAGCAGGCCATCGCGCCCCTGATCAGCCAACACCAGTGTATACGTCTTTACAGTAAATCTCAGATCACTGATGCCATGCTGTGTGCCGGTCTGGTGGCCGGCGGTGTGGACACGTGTCAGGGAGATAGTGGAGGGCCACTCGTCTGTGAGGAAACTACAGGTACTGTTTATCAACAGTTTGCTTTAAAACAAAAATGGTAATGTATATTCAAAATTAGTTAGGATATCTTTATCAAATGCTGAATAAGTCTATTTCAAATGTTGAGAAAAAGTGTGTCAGCTTCTTTCCTAAAAGGACTACATATATAGCATAAATTTTGAAGTAAGTCTAGTATTTTGGGACAATAAGTCATAGTTTTATATCTCAATATGCCTTGATTTGTCAATATTTTTGTCAACAGGAGTCTACACCTTGTATGGAGCCACGTCTTGGGGAGCCGGATGTGGTCAGGCCAACGCCCCAGGAGTTTATACACATATCAAACACTTCCTGCCATGGATACGGGATAAACTTAAGACACATAGTTAACATGATAGGGTATCAACTTAAGACACATAGTAAACTTGATAGGGGATAAACTTTAGACACATAGTTAACATGGTAGGGGATAAACTGAAGACACATAGTTAACATGAAAGGGTATAAACTTAAGACACATAGTTAACCTGATAGGGTATAAACTTAAGACACATAGTTAACATGATGGTGATAAACTTATTAAGACACATAGTTAACATGATACGGGATAAACTTAAGACACATAGTTGACATGATAGGGGATAAACTTAAGACACATAGTTAACATGAAAGGGTATAAACAAACTTAAGACACATAGTTAACATGATAGGGTATAAACTTAAGACACATAGTTAACATGAAAGGGTATAAACAAACTTAAGACACATAGTTAACATGATAGGGGATAAACTTAAGACACATAGTTAACAAGAGAGAGGATAAACTTAAGACACATAGTTAACATGATAGGGTATAAACTTAAGACACATAGTTAACATGATAGGTGATAAACTTAAGACACATAGTTAACATGATACGGGATAAACTTAAGACACATAGTTAACATGATAGGGGATAAACTTAAGACACATAGTTTTAACATGAAAGGGTATAAACAAACTTAAGACACATAGTTAACATGATAGGGTATAAACTTAAGACACATACTTAACATGATATGGGATAAACTTAAGACACATATTAAACATGATAGGGTATCAACTTAAGACACATAGTTAACATGATAGGAGATAAACTTAAGACACATAGATAACATGATAGGAGATAAACTTAAGACACATAGATAACATGATACGGGATAAACTTAAGACACATAGTTAACAAGATATGGGATAAACTTAAGACACATAGTTAACATGATAGGGTATAAACTTAAGACACATAGTTGACAGAATACAGAATATACTAGGACATAAAGTTAACATGATATAGCTAACATATGATTCGGGATAAACTTAAGACACACAGTTAACATGATAGGGTATAAACTTAAGACACATAGTTGACAGAATACAGAATATACTAAGACACAAAGCTAACATGATATATCTAACATGATAGCTAGGGGATAAACTTATGACACATAGCTGAAGTGATGCAAATAATATTATAGGTAATGAGTTAATTATCCCAATTTAAATGGGGTAAAACTACTATGTGATAAGCGGTCAATTCTTTGCATGTGTCATAAGAGTTTGACAACTCCATGCATAATCCATGACCAGAACATTATATGACAGTTATGGTAGATTGTAAATGGCATTTTAAATTTTGGCCATGCATTTTTTCTGGAACTTTCATTAATGACATTTAGTGTCTAGGGCATGTTATTTTTGTTCTTATGCTGTTATGGAACATGATACAGGAAAAACACTTCACAATGGAAATAAAATTTTATATTTTGATTTGTTGTTTGTTACTTTTATGATGACCCATAGTCATTGTGCTTCATTCGCCATCATATGTTGTCTGTTTAATATGTCAAATGATATCATTTAAAAAGGAGTGAAGTCTGAATGGGGAATTTTGCTGTAAAATGCTACTCCTTCTGTCAGTCTGTGGGGATATTGATTTCCAAAGTCTGGGCAATAACCTTTATATGTCCATCCTCAATACTTAATGGGTTCCGATCACTTACAATCTCTACACCCCTGGACTATCTCATAGTAAAATTGAAGGCAGCTCAGCGGAAAACATTTGACCAATCACAGGCCAGCAAAGATTTCCTTTGAAGAGTACAGAGAGAGTGACGTCTGAGATCAAAGCCACACAGTGTATCCTTATACAGCTCTTTTGATGTACTTTAAAGGACTCAGTTACCTGTTCTGTTGCCTCCAGTTTTACTATGAAATAGTTCAAGGGTGTAGAGATCGTAAGTGATTGGTACCTCTGGATTATCGAGTAAGTTATATGTCATACCGGTTAATTAAAAGAGGTGATCCTTAACGTATCCACACTGGTGACTATTTGTATGCTTGTGTATGTAGGTGTACATTACTAAATTGATCAAAAGTCTGTATGCGTCATGGTCGACCTAATATATTATTGTTAACTTATAAATTATTACGTAGCTTGTATATTTAAAAAAAATGTGTGAAAAAATCTATGTAAACTTTCTTGAAAAAAATTCACCAGGTTTGGAACATAATGATATCCTGACATAACTAGTGTCTATAGCAGGTCAGCGTTTGTTTGATTTTACAAAGCATACACAGTGAGTCCTTTCTGACCTTAGCATACTAATTATACATGACACAAAAATGGCATAAAGAAAGGTATTTCAGTAATCAAAACTGATCCTTTTATCGTATGTACATTAGAAAAAAAGTTTATAGTTTTCACAACATATTTCTGTTTCCAAATTGAACCATACAGATGCTATATGTTTACTACAAGTGTCTATAGCAGCTAAGTATTCTCTTTAAATCGTTATTGGCCTTTTATTAATGCGGGTGTTTTACCCCAAATATACGGTGTAGTGGTTGATTTTTTTCTGCTCAAAGCCATGCAGCCTTTGTTTCCCAATTTTTCTAATATTATTATTGTAGCTGATTGAAATGCCTTCCAAATATGTTATATTATTATTATTCATATGTGTCATATTTAAAAAAACTACCGGTATAAACCACAATATGCACGCCAAGGTTCGCAAGTCAAACCGAAGACGATCTATCACAGAGTTCGCTTTGAGAGGTTCAAAACCATACATTTGCTAGAAGTTGGAACCACAAAGATTTATTTTAACTACTGCCATTACCACATTCCAGTAGTAGAATTTATCATTTTTTTTTAAATGAGTTTCTCTTGAACTTAACTCACAGGATCTGACATTTAGTTAAGCATTAAACAGTATAAATATCCCTTCCACAAATTTTTGGCCTCTTGGCCATTTTCAGTTACATAGAAACACAAGAAAAGCTAAGTGAAATCGATCTTGAACGTTTTGATATGGCCAAGAGGCCGAAAATACATTTAGTTAAGTGTATATCAATTTGAACCCACCAGAGTCCCAATAGACCATTTTTAGACGTTTTGTGAAAATTTATTCTGCTCTTAATCGACTGAGCCAAAAAAGCATGCCCCGTCAGCTAAGTGACAGAGACTGTATATGTAACACTGAACAAACCACACCGACCCGCTCCATTTACACAAGTATGGAAGGTTTTACTGCAACATTTACTACTCAATGGTGGATGTAGAACCATGCAATGCAAGAGTTCAAGTGACAAGTCGAAGTGAGTGACGGTCAAGAAGAAAAAAGAAAACTTGTCTCATTGCCACATGCATTTACCGATTATCTCCATGTTCTTGTGTATGTTTTGTGCCCTTTTTGGTCCCCAAATATGTCAGATTTCAACTACGACACAGTTACTAGAGGTTGTAGAAATAGTCACAAAATTATTAGATGAAGGAAACCCTGTGGATATAGTTTACCTCGATTTTAGAAAAGCATTTGATACAGTACCTCATCAAATATTGTTGTCGAAATTAGAAAGCTACGGAATAAAAGGAAAAGTACTCAAATGGATTAGTCATTTTCTAATAGGAAGAAAACAAAGAGTAACTGTGCATGGAAATTATTCAAGCTGGAAAGAAGTAAAAAGTGGTATTCCTCAAGGGAGTGTTTTAGGACCTGTTCTATTCCTTATCTTCATCAATGACTTACCTGAACAAGTTAATTCGATAGTTAAATTATTTGCAGATGATGCCAAGCTAATTGGACCAGCTAACCTGGATGGGCAAAGAGATATTCAAACGGATTTAGATAGACTAACATTGTGGTCAGAAACTTGGCAAATCAACTTATATCTGAGAGTATATCCAAAGCTAATAGATTGATTGGTATCATCCGAAGAAGTTTTGACTATTTAGATAAGGACATGTTCACAATCCTGTACAAATCACTCATTAGGCCTCATGTGGAATATTCGAGCTGTGTTTGGAACCCAATATATAAAAAGGATATTATTCGGATTGAAAACGTGCAACGCAGGGCAACAAAACTTGTCAAGACCATGAAAAATTTGACCTACAGTGAACGGCTCAGAAGTTTAGGAATACCAACATTACAATATCGGCGAAAGAGGAATGATATGGTACAAACATATCGAATTATAAAGGACATTGACAGAGTCGATAAAAATGATATGTTTTATGTGGAAGATCGAACTGGAACCAGAGGAAACAGTTACAAGCTTAGGAAAAAAAGATGCCATTTGAATTGTAGAAAAAATTGTTTTTCCAATAGAGTGGTGCATGATTGGAATACATTACCTAACAAAGTGGTGGAATCAAAAGTCTTAAATAGTTTCAAAAGCAGTTTGAATGATCACTGGAAGAACCTGGAGCTGAAATTCAATCCTAATTGTTATTAGTCAACTACAACTGGATCAACATAGTCTATAACAAGAACAAAAGAACTTCTAGAGATTTATTGGGGTTACCTCGCTAATCTTGATTTACGAATTACGACTATATCATTATATAGTGATGTGAGGATTTTGTAGGGTTATCTTGCTAATTCTTACAAAAGAAAAGATCTGATTCCAAATCTTCAAAAACATGATACTATTATAACGGACCACGAAGAAATTTTAAAAGAAATACACACATTTTATAAAGATTTGTACAGCTTCAGAGAAGTTACAAATATTAATCTTGATGAATATCTTCGAGGTTGTAATGTTCCTAAATTAGTTGAATCTGAAGCTAATAGTATAGAAGGTCTTATAACACTAGCAGAAGCAGGTAATGTACTTAAAAAAATGAAAAACAATAAAAGTCCTGGTTCCGATGGTTTTACGGCAGAATTTTTCAAGTATTTTTGGAAAAATCTTCAGCAATTTTTAATCAGATCTATAAATTTTGGATTCTCAGTTGGGCAGCTTTCCATAACCCAACGACAGGGCATTATTACATGTATCCCTAAGGGAAATAAACCACGTAATCTAATTAAAAATTGGAGACCCATATCCCTTCTAAATATCACATATAAAATAGCTTCTGGAGTAATTTCTCAAAGAATTAGATCAGTTTTAGATAAGTTAATAAGTAATGACCAAACAGGCTTTTTTATAAGACCGTTACATTGGGGAAAATATCCGTACTTTATATGATGTGATGCATTATGCTGAAGATAAAAATATTCCAGGGATGTTACTATCAATTGATTTTGAAAAAGCCTTTGATTCTGTATCATGGATTTATATTGAGAAGGTCTTGAACTATTTTAATTTTGGGAATGACATAAAAGCATGGATAAAAATATTACACAGCAATGTAAGTTCCTCTATAAATCAAGGTGGTAATATTTCCGCCCCAATCTCCATCCAACGCGGTTGTCGTCAAGGCGATCCAATCGCTTCTTACATTTTTATTCTTTGTGTTGAAGTTCTTGCAGCAAAACTTAGAACCAATAGAGATATTAAGGGTATTGCAATAGAAAACACGCATATTCTCAATTTACAGTATGCTGATGATACTGGGCTGGTGCTCGACGGCTCTGAGACTTCATTAAAGGAATCTATATGTGAATTAAACAAATTTTCTGAGATATCTGGGCTTAATATTAATGCTGACAAAACACATGTTATTTGGCTAGGTAGTAAAAAATATAGTGATGAAACCTTCTTACCAGATGCGAATTTACAATGGGGTAGAAATAAGTTTACATTTTTAGGCATTGATTTTTCAGTTGACTTAACAGAAATACCTAGGCTGAATTTTGATAAGAAATTAGTAAAACTCAAAGCTCTGATTACATCATGGAAAAGGCGGAATCTAACACCTATTGGAAAAATTAACATTATTAAATCACTCCTTATCTCCCAGTTTAATTATCTTTTTATCACCCTGCCAAACCCATCCGAAAAATGTATTGTCCAACTTAACTCTACTATTTTTAGCTTTCTCTGGAACGACAAACCTCATAAGATAAAAAAAGATGTTTCTATTCAAGACTATCTAGATGGGGGATTAAAGATGATTGATGTTCAAGCCTTTATAGAATCGTTGAAACTTAGCTGGGTACGGAGGCTACTTAATTCATCAGGAAAATGGACCGCATTACTGAACTCGATGGTAGATCTGAAAAAATTACAGAATTGTGGAACTGGTTTTATTTCTATTTGTATATCTAACTGTTCAAACAAATTTCTGGAAAGATGTTTTTCGAGCTTGGGTGAAAATGAATGATTCCAAAATGTTTAAGAAGAAATTGTTCGATCAAAACTCAATATTGAGAACCCCTTTATGGTACAACAGAGACCTATTAATTGGCAAAAAAGTCATTTTTTACAAAAATTGGTTTAATGCTGGCATATTTACATTTAATGACCTAATTAAAGACCCCAGTAATCTCACATTTTATTCTCTTGATGAGTTTCAGAACATATATAACATTAACACAAATTTTCTCCATTATAATGGACTGTTATCAGCTATCCGACGGTTCCTTGAGATATCAAACTCGTTGTTACCATTTCAGCGAACAGTTCAACCATCTATTCCCCTGCTTTTTGAAATTTTTTTCAGAAATAGAAAAGGCTCAAAAGATTTTTACAAATGTCTTATTACACCAGCCACTGTACCAACTGGAATAACGAAGTGGGGACAGCAATTTAACTATGACACAGATAAATGGAAAAAAATATACAGAATTCCTTTTTTAGTCTCCCACAGTACAAAGCTACAGTGGTTCCAACTTAGAATAATCCACCATATATTAGTCACAAATAATTTCCTATTCAAAGCCAAGCTAGCTACAAGCCCTTTATGTACATTTTGTAACAACGCAACAGAAACGATAGTCCATTGTCTATGGGAATGTATAGAGGTTCAGAGCTTATTACAGGAACTTGAAACTCTAATGGACATTCTATTTATTCCTTTTTCTACAAACAAAGAATCTCACCTATTCGGAATTCTATCACCAAATACTAATCCAATTGATAACGAAATAATCATTATAATAAAACACTACATTTATAAGACTAGATGCTTAAATAAATCTTTAAACCTAAATGCCCTTATTAATACTATAAAGGAGCACTTATCAGCTCTGAAATTTTTAAACAATAACAACAATCAAGGGAAAAAACAATTGTTTGAAATTAATTTAAGGAAATGGAAACCATTATTAGAACTTTAAATACATTTTTTTTTCCTTATGTACACACATTTTTCAATTTAATTTTATTAATTAATTTATTATATATACCAAGTATATATATACATATTTACATACACATTACATGCATGTACATGTATACGTACTTATACATATATCTATATCAACACAATAACCATATTACTATTAACAGACTGTTTTAAGTTTTTCTTTGACCCTTTCAGTGCCGAATTAAGATATAAATTTCCAGTCAAAATATTTAAATACAATTTCCTTTCTCTAGAGTATATTAAAACTACAATGATTGAATCTCCCTACCTCCTCTCCCCTCCCCTTTCTAAACTTCTCTTGCTTTGTATCTCCATATACAGTATTCCATTTCTTTTTGTAAATTTTTTTTCTTGTTTCTCCATGTGTATGCTCGTGTGTATCTGAGTGTGACTTGTGTGTGAATGAAGGTGAGAGACTGTGTGTATGTGTGAGTGAAAGTGTGTTAAGGTGTGTATAAGAGTGTGTATAACGGTGTATGTGTACGTTTATGAAAGGCAATAATGATGATGATGGTTGATGATATGACGATAAGGATGATGTTGATTTTGATGGTAATACTTATGATTATTAATGATAATGATGTTCATGAGGATAATGATCAGGTGCTGATAATGATGATGATGATGATAATGATAACATATTAGTATTGACAATGATAATGATGATGATGATAAGATGCTGATAATGATGATGATGATAATGATGATAATAATGATGATTGATGACAAATGATTGCTTTTTGTTTTTATACTACATGTATGTATAAATGCCTTGAAAAATAAACAATTACAAAAAAAAAAAAAAAAAAAGATCTGACCTGAATATGAGGTTTTCTAAGGAATGGATTTGTATGCCATATAAATATAAACGTAATAGGAAGGAAATGAACGGACTACAAAGGATAGACTTTTTTATCATTTTATTAATTTTAACAACTCTCTCTTTGCATGCGCAAACCAGAAAGTGAATAATGAACATTTATTTAGGACAGTCATTAGCTTGAAGCTATCATCAAGACTGGAAAAACAGTGCGAACAGTGCGAACAGTTTGTTAATGACGATGATGTGGTCAAGCCATAGAGGTGAAATTCACACATGTTAACACTATTAACAATTACGGACCGTCGTTCTTGGTCGCATCATCAGCTTGGGTAATTTTATATTATAATTAGATAAGTATTTACGCTTCAAAGAAACATCGTTGGGAGTACAAGATAGTGAAATTGATATACAAATTAAACAAGATGTCAGTGGTCAACCTGTAGGTAGTAGCAATAAAAAAAAGAAGTAGGTTATTATTACCAAAAAGACACAAGGTTAAGGTTAGCGAGTTAATGTTAGATCTTTCTGACGATAGGCCAACACTAATTAAACCAGCAGTAACCGAAACAAAACGTATCTGGATGGATAACGGTAAAAGTACCATAAGTTTTAAAGAGAAAAGTGATATTTTTATGGATAAAAAACTGTGCGGAAACACAATGTGCTATGTTCAAGATTTATTACAAAAACAATTTCCAAGTATAGGCGGAATGCAGGATACAGGTTATGTTCCAGTGTTAAAAAACAATAGGTGGGATTACGCTTTAAAAATGAAACCGAACATATTGCCAGCAGCACAAATTCATCATACAGGTGAGGATCATTGGGTAGTTTCAGTAAAAGAGAACGACGATGGGGATATTTATTTACTTGATAGTTTAGTAGGTAATGTAAAACAAAAGGGTCATTTGCCAGCTTCACTAGAAATGCAGATTTCATTAGCGTATGGGGAAGATAGGAAATCAGTTAAAACTATTGTTCCAAATATCCAGCAACAAACTAATGGGGTAGATTGTGGGGTTTTCGCTATTGCAAACTTAGTTGAATACTGCTTTAACGGTTATAATGGGTTACAAGAAGCAAATTATGATACAGACTGTATGAGACAACATCTAGTTAATTGCATTTCAGAAGGGGTTTTCTTAAAATTTCCTAAGAAACACATTAAATCCAGAAAGAAAAAACAAATTCCAAATTTAGTCTTCGACATCTTCATGGATTGTGAGGCAAATGGTTGTCATCTCTCTAATGTTTTCGACGATATGGTTACGTGTGATGCAGGTTGTAACGGATGGTTCCACAATAGATGCGTTTCTGACGATTCCAACTTGCATTTTTCTAGGGATAGCTTTATTTGGAAATGTAGCAAATGTACCTAATCATTGTAGAGTTATACATAGATATATGTACTAGAGCTACATTATATGAAACGGACTATAGTTATACTATAAGCGCTTTATTGATACAGACTATAGCGAAGCCTCGCTTCGGGGTTACCTGCCAAGATGGCTGCTGTGTACTAACGTGTTTTGTTTACCATGCCAATTGAATACAGTTATACAATTTACCAGTGTCTCTACGTCATTTATACAACAACACAACAATCATACTCTTAGTAAAGCAAAACAGCTCGTAATAAAATAAATAAAACAATTAAGGATTAACCTATCACTTTGTTACAGATACAGAAACAGTGGCAATATTGTAAAATATTTATACATAAACGTCAAATAACTTAAGATTGTAATAAGTTAGTTATTGAATAGACCATTCAAAATAAGTAGGACAATATAACATAAAAAATAAAATAAAAATGGACTCATAGTAGAACCACGTCCTCGTCGTTGAGTCTGGAAACATATATACATAGGTTAGGTATACAGTGTATATGGCTAAAAGTTCTACAATCAAATTAGAGTTAGCTCCCGTGGTACGGGTTCGGGGATCTTGAGACTGCTTGTACGCCATCGCCGTGATACATGATAAAGGCAAGATTTTGCATATGTATCAACTGAAATCTTTAAAATTCCTTTGCAATATCAATCATATATGCATAATTGATTACAAGAATACAACAAATATTATAAAAAGCCTTTAAATAGCTAGTATGCATCAAAATTAATGAAATTTCACGGTTGATTGCGGCGTACAAGAAATCACCTCTTGAAAAACGAATATTTGCAATTATGAGAAAAATAAAGAAAATTTGACACAGTGATGTAAAATTGGATTCCAAATCTAACCGTATCATAATTATTATCGTAGCTTGTTTTATTGTCGAGTAATATGTAATAAACATAATTCCTGGTACGGGGATCGGGTACGGTATCGGGGACGGCGTACACGAAATCACCTCCACCAAAATATTTGTTAGGTATTACATTTTTTCCTGAATTATAATTAATTGCTTTTTACAATAATGTTTTAAAAATTATGAATGTATGAATAATCGTTATGAAATTGGAGGATTTCTAAAATAACAAATATTTTGTATAAAATTTAATTATGTTAAAAATATGTAGACTTTTGGGTTTAGGAAATATGTACATTGTATTTTATAATGGGAGCACTCTAATTATCTCCCCTGCTTGGTATACGGTATCGGTCATGGTACTGCATGTATTACTTTAACTTTACATTCAAGTTTATTTAAGAATTGCATCTGCAAATTTTTATCGCTATCAAAATATTTTAGTAAAGATTTTTTTTTTAATTTTTATGATGGAAAGTGAAAAGTATATTTACAATAAACTGGAACCGGATATTTTTTAAATATCAGCTTGAATTTTAGTAGTACGATATTCAATTCCTGTTTACTTACCGCGGGATGATTTGTGTGTGCTTGTTAAAATACGGTGAGTTTACATTGTTATTTGGTTACTTTTGTGTGAAAAAGAAAAGCAAAATTATTTTGAAATCACTGCATTGTTTTCACATGTATTTAAGCTTAAGATGAGTCAGATCGTTCGTTTTGATAGGCATTTCCGAAATAATATTCAACACAGGCTACTGTACAGTAGCCTACCGATGGTGAACCAATATATAGACATTGTCCGAATTTTATGTTTCTGACGATATATATCTAGATATAGGTATAAACAGGGTGATCTGGAATATATAAGGAACACGAGTCGACCCTTGAGATGAGGTAAAAGGAACCACGATTGGTATCTTTATAGCTACTGTTGTAGCGGAAAAGATATCAACTTCTGGGTGACTTTTCAGTCAGTCAGAAGGTGATATCTTTTCCGCTACCACAGTAGCTAGTATCTTTACAGATACCCCACAAAAGGTATAGTTTCTGTGGTATCAGGACATCTCGGCACTTGAAGACCTCGGCACTTGGGGTTGGAGTCACTTCAGCACTTTTCCGAGATCTCCTCGGCACTTTTGTCAGATATCTCGGCACTTGTCGGTTTGACATTTTGTCAACAGTATACATAATTAGTATATAAAGTTTCACTAAAAGTCCTGGATATATAAAATTCCCCTTCTTATGTGTATGCTTCTGTAGTTATACATGTTGACAGAATACGAACATAAATTGAAAAAAAATAAGATTGATTACAATTTGCGGCACTTTTATTTTGAGTTACACAAATATATGTAAATACATGTACAAGATTATTGAATAATTCTTATTTTTTTTTTATTCTAAGCAACGTTGTTTCATAAACACATACGTACCGCAGACTGGTACAATAATAATGTAGTTAAGTTTTCTCTGTTCATAATTCACTGCGTTTTTTGTTTATATAAAGATCGTCAGTTGTCTCTCATATCATACAATAATTACGGCAATAACATCTTTATAAACTAGCTGCCAGTGTTTAATGGTAAAAGATGCATGGAGAGTATTATGCTGTCGACAGACTTTTGAAGTGTGTAGTAACTAAAAAAATATTGTCTAAATCGCGATCCCGTAAGAGAATGCAAAATGCTTCAATTTCTTAATTTTAGCGTTTTTAAAATAAATAGAGTAGACTATTCATAACTGGAATATTTGCAGCATATTGATCATCGTATCGTTATAAGTTTATCATGCTTATACCAACAACAAGATTAAAGCGCAGTGTATTTGACACGGACACGTGCAATTTTATGTAATAAATCTTTCACTGAAGTATGGCTTTTGCGAGACAGTCGCCGTGACCGGGTATAATTGACAAGCAAGCGACTACAGAGGCCCCGCCCCTACCATATCATTGGCTACTAGCCTCGATGTTCACGTGTCAGTCAATTATAATTACCAACTGATTGACGAGGCATGTTCCTTATATTGGTTACTGAATCTGTGCTCCAGACGAAATACGCTCAGATTTATTTCTGTAACCAAAAGGAAGCATATGATATGCAATATGTTGCTATAAAGAGATCTTTAGTCATATTTTGCAATCATGTTCATTTACGTTGGACTGTCCTTGTATTTTGGCATACCGGTAACCAGAAATAAATACCATCTACTTAAATTTGATGTATACTCCATATGAACGGAGTAAATAATGAACATCGAACTATAATTAGATTGTTGTAAAATCTTGCTTGCGAAATTGAGATATGTCACTGTCCGATGCACGTTCATGTCTTCTTATCAGTTCTGCCGCAACAAATCATTGTTAAATAACCTAAATGGAATTTTTTCGTTACAAAATTTCCAATTATTAGTTTACAATAAAATTTGTTACAGGGAAAGAAAATCATATTTAAATAAGGTTGTACAACCGTCTATATCTTCAATATGTTGTATCCAGTATTTTCAGTTATAAATAAATTATTAGGTAACTGTACATGTGAATTACCGGTAATATATTACGATGTTGAATTGACCAAATTACTAAAAGTAACAATCGTTGGAACAGCGATTAAATGCGGCATATGACACTGGAAAATTATACTCTAGCAGAAATTTAAATCTCTGACTCAAGTAAAAAGCATGATTATCAGAAGAGTAAGCAAATGATCAATTAGAAATTTGTAGGTAAAATTCAAGTTTAATCCAAGACAAACCTATCAGCACAAAATAGCCGAGAATGAAAACAGAGCAAGATTCAGTACGAAAAAAATCTGACACATACTTTATTCATTGCACTGTTTTCTTGTCCAGACCGTGTATTGATACAACTTAGTCAAAAGATGTTGTAAAATCAATCAATCGACGTTTATTTATTGTTTTTTTTTTTCAAAACTTCACAGTTGGTCTCAGTAACAACTTACCTGGCTTTAGTCAACATTTTATACAGAGATCTAGAGAGCATGGTAATTTTCTTGTGTTTGTTAAATGTTTGTGATAACAAAAAAAACAAAAACACAAAAACAAAACCTGAAAAGTTAAGTAAATTAAGCCTTTAACACGGTTGAAATCAATTCTTTACATTTGGTTTTAATTGTAAAATCAAATTTCCCAACATTTTACTATATTTCATGCATTTTAACATATTTTAGTTGATTTTAACTGGTTCGTTTTTTAACCAAATTGACTTGTGATCGTAGAAATAATATTAGCAGATTCCATAATAATTGAATGTTTATTTTCAGTGGCCTTATTCAAGAGATATTTATGTTATATGCATTTTTATCGCCAGCGGAACTTGATATTGACGTCAAAGTTCTGTTACACTGTATTTTGATCGTCTATTCACATATGAAAGGGCACTTATATTACCACGGAATTTATGGAAAATTCTTGAAAAACGAATCGTGAAATTCGATCGAAAAATATTCAAAATGCATTAAATATTATATATAAGTAAAATATCAATAATATATTAAAACGTTTAAATGCTAATAAATTAGAAATATGTTTGTTCCACAATTATTGTATCATGACTGAAATATAAATATAACAACTTTTTAACAACTTTAATCGGTCGTCACTGCTGTGCATCTGACACAAACAGTTTCATAAATTCGGAGAAAACTATAGGAAGGAAAGTAAATATTTCTAAAAGTGCCGAACATTCCAAATGCCGAAAATAAAAGTGCCGAGATTACCAAGTGCCGAATATCAAAGTGCCGAGGTCTCCAAGTGCCGAGACGTCTATGATTCGATCCTGTAGCCCAAACTGTTACATGTGAATAAGGAAACGCGCGCACATCATGAAGATCAAGGCTAACCACTCAGGCCCTAATAACGTTGGGGTCAAATCATCCTCTATGTGACCGTTACAAAAATGAAGGACTACCTACATTAGAGTATAGAAGAAAACGAAACGATGTTGTTGAAGTGTATAAAATATTAAACAACCTGTCAAAATTAGATAAGAACAAGTTATTCACACAGTCACTCACTAGAACTAGAGGAAACTATATAAGAAACAGAGTAGGACCTCGGTAACACAAGGGATCTTTAGTCGGCGAGTGGTGGATCTGTGGAACTCCTTTCCAAATTCTGTAGTTGAAGCCCCAACTTTAAATTTATTAAAAATTGCTTGAATAAGCATTGGTGCAAAGTACCCTTTAAGTTTTATCCTAAATTTTATTCTGTGCAACAGGATTTCAGTGAGTTTTCAACACAAAACGTGCCAGAATTAGCTGATATCAGCTAACGATTGACGTCTATATGAAGAGGTATCAGGTATGCATGCTCTATCAGACGACCTCCCACCAGCTACCCATAAAACCACATAAAGACAATGACCATAAACACTGACCAATCAAAACTCTAGAATCATATACGACCATCATCACATAACAGACAACAATCATACCTGGAATAAGGTTGTGGACACAAATGTTCACATAAAAAAACCAAGTAATTCCTTTATATATAAAATCAATAACCGTAATGTCCTTCCTATTTTGACAGGTGTACATGTTGCTTGGCTGGGTTAGGTCCCAGATGAAGGAGGGAGTGTGATATATAATGTTGATATAAAAATTGTTTTCACTAAAATATTTGGACACATGCAGTTTCTCCAAAATTACACTATGGAAAATTGTATAAAGATAAGACCTAAAAAGATTTGACAATTTCTATCAGTAGTCCAGAAAAAGTGTGCTGATAATATAACATTTTGATTGGTGGTAACTTAAAGAAGTTATGACCATTTATTTACAGACAATGATGTCAATTGTTAACTTTTAACTTCAAAAGAAAATGAATTTGCATGCCAAATCACAAATGCAAATGGTAGTGATAGTATTTACTTGTATTTACTTCTGTAGTAATTATATCGGATGTATAGTCAAATACTTGATTATTTGTATTCCAGATGCCACAGCCTGGGATAAGATGATTATCACATTTCAGACTAGCATGTGAAGTGGCGATGTCGATTGTTCAAGACAGTGTAACTGACTTGGTCAAACAGCTGTGTGTATTTTATACCAATGATCGAAAGAGGGCATTCCTCAAACAGCCACCGCTTTCTAAAGCTGCCATACAGAAACAACTCAAGAAAAAGGCATATGAAACAATATTTGCTTATTTGGTTGGACCAATAAGGTATGTGAGAACTACAGATGCTTTATTAGAATTCAGGAAGGCAAAAGTACAAAGTCCTGAATGATATTGATCTTTAACTATGATTATATACTACATTGATTGGTAAAATTATAGATAAAGGATCCTCATTTTGTAAGTCATGCTGGGGATGGCCACTCAGCAGTTGAAACATGACGAAAATTTCTTTTCATAATGAAAAATTTAACTGCCATGGATGTTGAGGATCGTCTTTTTACCAGAGATATGAACTACATTATGAGAATCTCTACTGTAAAACCCATCTAGCTGAACACCTATATGCTGGTGTTGGTTCTCTTGCCTTCAATTGATTGGTAGTACGTGGGGGTAATGATTTTATTAAATAAAAAAGTTATCTCCGTAACTACTAATTATATAATGTTGTACTTGGGTAAAGAGATAACCATTAAATAAAAAGATGTTCCATTGGTCTACCTATTGTTTCAGCTATCAGTTGGACCAACATGATCATTTGCATTGGCTGTACATGTTTTTCTGAGAAGTGTAAAATAGATGTGGATATGATACTGATATTGAAATGTTGTTATAGATGGCAGCGGCAGATCTCTAACCAGACTAACCCTGTTGAAGATGAACGTGTCCACATCCTTAGTTACGCCCTCGACCTGAGGTGTAGACGGCGGTATGATGATGCCAACAGACTTGAAGAATTACTGGAGAATCTGGTTCCCTTTGGTAATCCAGATGTCAGTGATGATAAGAAGGGTAATACTTCTGTTTTATATTGAAGGATCTTTCACAATTATATCATTATCATATGTGTTTGTAATAGGAGATTTCAGAAAAGATGGCGATGACGTCACACAAAGGTACATCCGGGCGCTCAAAGGTACAACTCTGTATATCTGTACACATTAACATGGTGGGAACACAGCCGCTTCGATTTTTGTTTACATTTTATTGTAATAAATAGTACGACCATCCGAGAATTGTTACTTTATCTTAATTTCAAAAGGTGTAAAAAAAATTTGTAACAATAATATACAGATATAGATATATGGTATTCATATATTTTACGATGTTTATACTCCATTTTCGGCCGCCACGAGGAAAAACACGGTCGCCATTATGTGTAAACATTGACAGAATATTGCAAATATCAGCTTGAAATTACAAATTAAATTCCAAGTTCCGCAAATATAGTACTGAAACTTTAATAAGCGATCACTGTTTTCTTAGTCTTACTTTGTAAAACACCTTAAGATGTGTGATTGTCACCAAATTAAAGTTTGCTTTTGTAGATCACCCCAAGCGCACGGCAGCCATTACGTACAGTACTGCCGAGATCTCGAATTTCGCCCTTTTTTAGAGTCACAAAATTACGTATTCTAGATAATTTGTTCGTCAGAAATTTTGGATTTTAGCTCATGACATACAAATGAGTCAGTTTATAGTTACTTTTTATCGTATTTTTAAACAAACTTTTAGTATTTTAGGATTTTCGAAGCCGTGCGCAATGTGTCCTGGTCGGCATTTACAGTATTACGATCTGTATTCATAAATCTAAATGGAGTCTATCTAACATGCATTCAAATTATTTTAAAGTAATATCACTTCAATTTGAGACTTCACTAGCAGTCCATGGAATAAAAGCGACTGACATTAAAAAATAAACTCTACAGCATTAAAACTGAACGATTTCACCATTTTAATTTTCGAGATCTCGTCAGCCATACGTTTACGTAAACATGTACATTGCGAAGATCTGCATTATAAGTGTAACACAGTGGTTTATAGCATTCCTTTAAAGGCAGATATACACGGAAAAGAACGAAATATATATCTTTTACAAGTACTTATTGAGATATGTGTTGGTAATTACGTATTTATATTATTAAATTCCCAACTATGGCCTGTGTCCTGAGTAGTCCGCTAAACCTACCTATATTATTAGGCTTTTTTTTTTTTTTTTTTGCCTAATATATAAAATTAATTAAAAAAGCCTTATAATATAGGCAGGTTTAGCGGACTATGTCCTGAGGTGATCTACCAGCGAAGGCTCCATGCACGAGTAATAAAATAAAATGGGCCGTGGTCTGGCAATGTGGTTCACATTTCGTTATATTTAATAGTATTGTGAACAAGTTTTTCATGTATAACAGAAACGTTACACAATAAAACCGTTTGTGGGCTGGAATATGCGAAGTTGGTATTTTTACATTGAACAGGCATATTCATCGTATTTTGTTTCCCCGCTGGTCGATTTCAGGTCTTTCCAGATAAATATATATTGCACAGTGAAGATATCGAGTAATAAGTAACAACATCCAGTCAATTGTTTTATTTTTATCTTAGTGTCAAACAATTTGCATCGTATAAAACACTTCATACAAATAATATTTTCATCAAACGTTAGGTATGTCCAGCTAATGATGGCGTACTTAGACAATTAATTTACATAATAAATATACATGTAATTACATGAAGCAAAGCATTCTATAACGTTGCATGGTAAAAGTAAATAAGGATTTTGAGAGGAATTATCTGACATTAATTTGAATTGGTTAAAAATATCTACTGTATATATTCTGAGTATAAACTAAAAGAGGCAATATCGTAAAAAACATCATTCAGATGGTAAAGAATACCAGTTAGTTAAAGACATTTGAATTACAGGCCATATGCATATTGTTTGAATTTGTCTTCACAACCATTATTATGTCATCATGCCAAAAACGGAGTATTTTGATAAAAACGACGAAACAATACGACACATTCTAATAATAGATCAGTATATATCAAATCTTGAATTAGTGTCAAATTTTGGAAAGACAACACATGGACATATACTGTATATATTATCAATAGTATATTTTATTAAATACTGAATAGGATTGATTCACAAAGCACGTGTTAACACAGCATTCTATTTTAAAACAATTTCTTCATAGTTTCCGATGAGCAAGTTGAAGAAGGTTAGTTCGTTAGCTAACTATACTCGTCCCTTTAGTTTTAGATTGTGTCATGCTAAGTAATCATCGCGGCATGTTTGTCAAAGCTGAAAACGATGTCAATATCTACCAACAGATCGCTTGATGGCAAATCGATGCCGAAGTGTATCATATCGCTACCGAAGCAGATCATATCGCTGTCAGAGCGGGATCGCTGCCGGAGCGGATAATCTCGCTGCCGGAGCGGGATCGCTACCGGAGCTGATGATCTCGCTGCCAGCGGGATCGCTGCTGGAGCGAGCATTAAATCGCTTGCGGAGCGGGACCGCCGCGGGAGCGATCTCGCTTGCGCGGATCCGCAGCGAGTTCCGGGCGAGTTCGCTCGATTGTCGCTCGTCGCTCGCGGCGCGATTTAGTGCCGAATCACCCTTCAGGTAGTGTATCAGTGTATGATATTAACTAACGGTTGTATGGATAGTGACTTCACAATGTACACCTATCAGTGTATGATATCAACTAACGGTTGTATGGAAAGTGACTTCACAATGTACACCTATCAGTGTATGATATTAACTAGCGGTTGTATGGAAAGTGACTTCACAATGTACACCTATCAGTGTATGATATTAACTAACGGTTGTATGGAAAGTGACTTCACAATGTACACCTATCAGTGTATGATATTAACTAACGGTTGTATGGAAGTGACTTCACAATGTACACCTATCAGTGTATGATATTAACTAACGGTTGTATGGAAAGTGACTTCACAATGTACACCTATCAGTGTATGATATTAACTAACGGTTGTATGGAAAGTGACTTCACAATGTACACCTATCAGTGTATGATATTAACTAACGGTTGTATGGATAGTGACTTCACAATGTACACCTATCAGTGTATGATATTAACTAACGGTTGTATGGATAGTGACTTCACAATGTACACCTATCAGTGTATGATATTAACTAACGGTTGTATGGATAGTGACTTCACAATGTACACCTATCAGTGTATGATATTAACTAACGGTTGTATGGATAGTGACTTCACAATGTACACCTATCAGTGTATGATATTAACTAACGGTTGTATGGATAGTGACTTCACAATGTACACCTATCAGTGTATGATATTAACTAACGGTTGTATGGATAGTGACTTCACAATGTACACCTATCAGTGTATGATATTAACTAACGGTTGTATGGATAGTGACTTCACAATGTACACCTATCAGTGTATGATATTAACTAACGGTTGTATGGAAAGTGACTTCACAATGTACACCTATCAGTGTATGATATTAACTAACGGTTGTATGGATAGTGACTTCACAATGTACACCTATCAGTGTATGATATTAACTAACGGTTGTATGGATAGTGACTTCACAATGTACACCTATCAGTGTATGATATTAACTAACGGTTGTATGGATAGTGACTTCACAATGTACACCTATCAGTGTATGATATTAACTAACGGTTGTATGGAAAGTGACTTCACAATGTACACCTATCAGTGTATGATATTAACTAACGGTTGTATGGATAGTGACTTCACAATGTACACCTATCAGTGTATGATATTAACTAACGGTTGTATGGAAGTGACTTCACAATGTACACCTATCAGTGTATGATATTAACTAACGGTTGTATGGATAGTGACTTCACAATGTACACCTATCAGTGTATGATATTAACTAACGGTTGTATGGATAGTGACTTCACAATGTACACCTATCAGTGTATGATATTAACTAACGGTTGTATGGATAGTGACTTCACAATGTACACCTATCAGTGTATGATATTAACTAACGGTTGTATGGATAGTGACTTCACAATGTACACCTATCAGTGTATGATATTAACTAACGGTTGTATGGAAGTGACTTCACAATGTACACCTATCAGTGTATGATATTAACTAACGGTTGTATGGAAAGTGACTTCACAATGTACACCTATCAGTGTATGATATTAACTAACGGTTGTATGGAAAGTGACTTCACAATGTACACCTATCAGTGTATGATATTAACTAACGGTTGTATGGAAAGTGACTTCACAATGTACACCTATCAGTGTATGATATTAACTAACGGTTGTATGGATAGTGACTTCACAATGTACACCTATCAGTGTATGATATTAACTAACGGTTGTATGGAAAGTGACTTCACAATGTACACCTATCAGTGTATGATATTAACTAACGGTTGTATGGATAGTGACTTCACAATGTACACCTATCAGTGTATGATATTAACTAACGGTTGTATGGATAGTGACTTCACAATGTACACCTATCAGTGTATGATATTAACTAACGGTTGTATGGATAGTGACTTCACAATGTACACCTATCAGTGTATGATATTAACTAACGGTTGTATGGAAAGTGACTTCACAATGTACACCTATCAGTGTATGATATTAACTAACGGTTGTATGGATAGTGATTAAAGTTTAAGTGACTTCACAATGTACACCTATCAGTGTATGATATTAACTAACGGTTGTATGGATAGTGACTTCACAATGTACACCTATCAGTGTATGATATTAACTAACGGTTGTATGGATAGTGACTTCACAATGTACACCTATCAGTGTATGATATTAACTAACGGTTGTATGGATAGTGACTTCACAATGTACACCTATCAGTGTATGATATTAACTAACGGTTGTATGGAAAGTGACTTCACAATGTACACCTATCAGTGTATGATATTAACTAACGGTTGTATGGATAGTGACTTCACAATGTACACCTATCAGTGTATGATATTAACTAACGGTTGTATGGATAGTGACTTCACAATGTACACCTATCAGTGTATGATATTAACTATGGATAGTGGTTGTATAACTAACGTGTATAGTGACTTCACAATGTACACCTATCAGTGTATGATATTAACTAACGGTTGTATGGATAGTGACTTCACAATGTACACCTATCAGTGTATGATATTAACTAACGGTTGTATGGATAGTGACTTCACAATGTACACCTATCAGTGTATGATATTAACTAACGGTTGTATGGATAGTGACTTCACAATGTACACCTATCAGTGTATGATATTAACTAACGGTTGTATGGATAGTGACTTCACAATGTACACCTATCAGTGTATGATATTAACTAACGGTTGTATGGATAGTGACTTCACAATGTACACCTATCAGTGTATGATATTAACTAACGGTTGTATGGATAGTGACTTCACAATGTACACCTATCAGTGTATGATATTAACTAACGGTTGTATGGAAAGTGACTTCACAATGTACACCTATCAGTGTATGATATTAACTAACGGTTGTATGGATAGTGACTTCACAATGTACACCTATCAGTGTATGATATTAACTAACGGTTGTATGGAAAGTGACTTCACAATGTACACCTATCAGTGTATGATATTAACTAACGGTTGTATGGAAAGTGACTTCACAATGTACACCTATCAGTGTATGATATTAACTAACGGTTGTATGGATAGTGACTTCACAATGTACACCTATCAGTGTATGATATTAACTAACGGTTGTATGGATAGTGACTTCACAATGTACACCTATCAGTGTATGATATTAACTAACGGTTGTATGGATAGTGACTTCACAATGTACACCTATCAGTGTATGATATTAACTAACGGTTGTATGGATAGTGACTTCACAATGTACACCTATCAGTGTATGATATTAACTAACGGTTGTATGGATAGTGACTTCACAATGTACACCTATCAGTGTATGATATTAACTAACGGTTGTATGGATAGTGACTTCACAATGTACACCTATCAGTGTATGATATTAACTAACGGTTGTATGGATAGTGACTTCACAATGTACACCTATCAGTGTATGATATTAACTAACGGTTGTATGGATAGTGACTTCACAATGTACACCTATCAGTGTATGATATTAACTAACGGTTGTATGGATAGTGACTTCACAATGTACACCTATCAGTGTATGATATTAACTAACGGTTGTATGGAAAGTGACTTCACAATGTACACCTATCAGTGTATGATATTAACTAACGGTTGTATGGAAAGTGACTTCACAATGTACACCTATCAGTGTATGATATTAACTAACGGTTGTATGGATAGTGACTTCACAATGTACACCTATCAGTGTATGATATTAACTAACGGTTGTATGGATAGTGACTTCACAATGTACACCTATCAGTGTATGATATTAACTAACGGTTGTATGGAAAGTGACTTCACAATGTACACCTATCAGTGTATGATATTAACTAACGGTTGTATGGATAGTGACTTCACAATGTACACCTATCAGTGTATGATATTAACTAACGGTTGTATGGATAGTGACTTCACAATGTACACCTATCAGTGTATGATATTAACTAACGGTTGTATGGATAGTGACTTCACAATGTACACCTATCAGTGTATGATATTAACTAACGGGTTGTATGGGAAAGTGACTTCACAATGTACACCTATCAGTGTATGATATTAACTAACGGTTGTATGGAAAGTGACTTCACAATGTACACCTATCAGTGTATGATATTAACTAACGGTTGTATGGATAGTGACTTCACAATGTACACCTATCAGTGTATGATATTAACTAACGGTTGTATGGATAGTGACTTCACAATGTACACCTATCAGTGTATGATATTAACTAACGGTTGTATGGATAGTGACTTCACAATGTACACCTATCAGTGTATGATATTAACTAACGGTTGTATGGATAGTGACTTCACAATGTACACCTATCAGTGTATGATATTAACTAACGGTTGTATGGAAAGTGACTTCACAATGTACACCTATCAGTGTATGATATTAACTAACGGTTGTATGGATAGTGACTTCACAATGTACACCTATCAGTGTATGATATTAACTAACGGTTGTATGGATAGTGACTTCACAATGTACACCTATCAGTGTATGATATTAACTAACGGTTGTATGGATAGTGACTTCACAATGTACACCTATCAGTGTATGATATTAACTAACGGTTGTATGGATAGTGACTTCACAATGTACACCTATCAGTGTATGATATTAACTAACGGTTGTATGGAAAGTGACTTCACAATGTACACCTATCAGTGTATGATATTAACTAACGGTTGTATGGATAGTGACTTCACAATGTACACCTATCAGTGTATGATATTAACTAACGGTTGTATGGATAGTGACTTCACAATGTACACCTATCAGTGTATGATATTAACTAACGGTTGTATGGAAAGTGACTTCACAATGTACACCTATCAGTGTATGATATTAACTAACGGTTGTATGGATAGTGACTTCACAATGTACACCTATCAGTGTATGATATTAACTAACGGTTGTATGGATAGTGACTTCACAATGTACACCTATCAGTGTATGATATTAACTAACGGTTGTATGGATAGTGACTTCACAATGTACACCTATCAGTGTATGATATTAACTAACGGTTGTATGGATAGTGACTTCACAATGTACACCTATCAGTGTATGATATTAACTAACGGTTGTATGGAAAGTGACTTCACAATGTACACCTATCAGTGTATGATATTAACTAACGGTTGTATGGATAGTGACTTCACAATGTACACCTATCAGTGTATGATATTAACTAACGGTTGTATGGATAGTGACTTCACAATGTACACCTATCAGTGTATGATATTAACTAACGGTTGTATGGATAGTGACTTCACAATGTACACCTATCAGTGTATGATATTAACTAACGGTTGTATGGATAGTGACTTCACAATGTACACCTATCAGTGTATGATATTAACTAACGGTTGTATGGATAGTGACTTCACAATGTACACCTATCAGTGTATGATATTAACTAACGGTTGTATGGATAGTGACTTCACAATGTACACCTATCAGTGTATGATATTAACTAACGGTTGTATGGAAAGTGACTTCACAATGTACACCTATCAGTGTATGATATTAACTAACGGTTGTATGGATAGTGACTTCACAATGTACACCTATCAGTGTATGAATATTAACTAACGGTTGTATGGATAGTGACTTCACAATGTACACCTATCAGTGTATGATATTAACTAACGGTTGTATGGATAGTGACTTCACAATGTACACCTATCAGTGTATGATATTAACTAACGGTTGTATGGATAGTGACTTCACAATGTACACCTATCAGTGTATGATATTAACTAACGGTTGTATGGATAGTGACTTCACAATGTACACCTATCAGTGTATGATATTAACTAACGGTTGTATGGAAAGTGACTTCACAATGTACACCTATCAGTGTATGATATTAACTAACGGTTGTATGGATAGTGACTTCACAATGTACACCTATCAGTGTATGATATTAACTAACGGTTGTTGTATGGATCAGTGTATGACTTCACAATGTACACCTATCAGTGTATGATATTAACTAACGGTTGTATGGATAGTGACTTCACAATGTACACCTATCAGTGTATGATATTAACTAACGGTTGTATGGATAGTGACTTCACAATGTACACCTATCAGTGTATGATATTAACTAACGGTTGTATGGATAGTGACTTCACAATGTACACCTATCAGTGTATGATATTAACTAACGGTTGTATGGATAGTGACTTCACAATGTACACCTATCAGTGTATGATATTAACTAACGGTTGTATGGATAGTGACTTCACAATGTACACCTATCAGTGTATGATATTAACTAACGGTTGTATGGATAGTGACTTCACAATGTACACCTATCAGTGTATGATATTAACTAACGGTTGTATGGATAGTGACTTCACAATGTACACCTATCAGTGTATGATATTAACTAACGGTTGTATGGATAGTGACTTCACAATGTACACCTATCAGTGTATGATATTAACTAACGGTTGTATGGATAGTGACTTCACAATGTACACCTATCAGTGTATGATATTAACTAACGGTTGTATGGATAGTGACTTCACAATGTACACCTATCAGTGTATGATATTAACTAACGGTTGTATGGATAGTGACTTCACAATGTACACCTATCAGTGTATGATATTAACTAACGGTTGTATGGATAGTGACTTCACAATGTACACCTATCAGTGTATGATATTAACTAACGGTTGTATGGATAGTGACTTCACAATGTACACCTATCAGTGTATGATATTAACTAACGGTTGTATGGATAGTGACTTCACAATGTACACCTATCAGTGTATGATATTAACTAACGGTTGTATGGATAGTGACTTCACAATGTACACCTATCAGTGTATGATATTAACTAACGGTTGTATGGATAGTGACTTCACAATGTACACCTATCAGTGTATGATATTAACTAACGGTTGTATGGATAGTGACTTCACAATGTACACCTATCAGTGTATGATATTAACTAACGGTTGTATGGATAGTGACTTCACAATGTACACCTATCAGTGTATGATATTAACTAACGGTTGTATGGATAGTGACTTCACAATGTACACCTATCAGTGTATGATATTAACTAACGGTTGTATGGATAGTGACTTCACAATGTACACCTATCAGTGTATGATATTAACTAACGGTTGTATGGATAGTGACTTCACAATGTACACCTATCAGTGTATGATATTAACTAACGGTTGTATGGAAGTGACTTCACAATGTACACCTATCAGTGTATGATATTAACTAACGGTTGTATGGATAGTGACTTCACAATGTACACCTATCAGTGTATGATATTAACTAACGGTTGTATGGAAAGTGACTTCACAATGTACACCTATCAGTGTATGATATTAACTAACGGTTGTATGGATAGTGACTTCACAATGTACACCTATCAGTGTATGATATTAACTAACGGTTGTATGGATAGTGACTTCACAATGTACACCTATCAGTGTATGATATTAACTAACGGTTGTATGGAAAGTGACTTCACAATGTACACCTATCAGTGTATGATATTAACTAACGGTTGTATGGATAGTGACTTCACAATGTACACCTATCAGTGTATGATATTAACTAACGGTTGTATGGAAAGTGACTTCACAATGTACACCTATCAGTGTATGATATTAACTAACGGTTGTATGGAAAGTGACTTCACAATGTACACCTATCAGTGTATGATATTAACTAACGGTTGTATGGAAAGTGACTTCACAATGTACACCTATCAGTGTATGATATTAACTAACTGTTGTATGGAAAGTGACTTCACAATGTACACCTATCAGTGTATGATATTAACTAACGGTTGTATGGATAGTGACTTCACAATGTACACCTATCAGTGTATGATATTAACTAACGGTTGTATGGAAAGTGACTTCACAATGTACACCTATCAGTGTATGATATTAACTAACGGTTGTATGGAAAGTGACTTCACAATGTACACCTATCAGTGTATGATATTAACTAACGGTTGTATGGAAAGTGACTTCACAATGTACACCTATCAGTGTATGATATTAACTAACGGTTGTATGGAAAGTGACTTCACAATGTACACCTATCAGTGTATGATATTAACTAACGGTTGTATGGATAGTGACTTCACAATGTACACCTATCAGTGTATGATATTAACTAACGGTTGTATGGAAGTGACTTCACAATGTACACCTATCAGTGTATGATATTAACTAACGGTTGTATGGATAGTGACTTCACAATGTACACCTATCAGTGTATGATATTAACTAACGGTTGTATGGAAAGTGACTTCACAATGTGTACACCTATCAGTGTATGATATTAACTAACGGTTGTATGGATAGTGACTTCACAATGTACACCTATCAGTGTATGATATTAACTAACGGTTGTATGGATAGTGACTTCACAATGTACACCTATCAGTGTATGATATTAACTAACGGTTGTATGGATAGTGACTTCACAATGTACACCTATCAGTGTATGATATTAACTAACGGTTGTATGGATAGTGACTTCACAATGTACACCTATCAGTGTATGATATTAACTAACGGTTGTATGGAAAGTGACTTCACAATGTACACCTATCAGTGTATGATATTAACTAACGGTTGTATGGATAGTGACTTCACAATGTACACCTATCAGTGTATGATATTAACTAACGGTTGTATGGATAGTGACTTCACAATGTACACCTATCAGTGTATGATATTAACTAACGGTTGTATGGATAGTGACTTCACAATGTACACCTATCAGTGTATGATATTAACTAACGGTTGTATGGATAGTGACTTCACAATGTACACCTATCAGTGTATGATATTAACTAACGGTTGTATGGATAGTGACTTCACAATGTACACCTATCAGTGTATGATATTAACTAACGGTTGTATGGATAGTGACTTCACAATGTACACCTATCAGTGTATGATATTAACTAACGGTTGTATGGAAAGTGACTTCACAATGTACACCTATCAGTGTATGATATTAACTAACGGTTGTATGGAAAGTGACTTCACAATGTACACCTATCAGTGTATGATATTAACTAACGGTTGTATGGAAAGTGACTTCACAATGTACACCTATCAGTGTATGATATTAACTAACGGTTGTATGGATAGTGACTTCACAATGTACACCTATCAGTGTATGATATTAACTAACGGTTGTATGGATAGTGACTTCACAATGTACACCTATCAGTGTATGATATTAACTAACGGTTGTATGGATAGTGACTTCACAATGTACACCTATCAGTGTATGATATTAACTAACGGTTGTATGGATAGTGACTTCACAATGTACACCTATCAGTGTATGATATTAACTAACGGTTGTATGGATAGTGACTTCACAATGTACACCTATCAGTGTATGATATTAACTAACGGTTGTATGGATAGTGACTTCACAATGTACACCTATCAGTGTATGATATTAACTAACGGTTGTATGGATAGTGACTTCACAATGTACACCTATCAGTGTATGATATTAACTAACGGTTGTATGGATAGTGACTTCACAATGTACACCTATCAGTGTATGATATTAACTAACGGTTGTATGGATAGTGACTTCACAATGTACACCTATCAGTGTATGATATTAACTAACGGTTGTATGGATAGTGACTTCACAATGTACACCTATCAGTGTATGATATTAACTAACGGTTGTATGGAAGTGACTTCACAATGTACACCTATCAGTGTATGATATTAACTAACGGTTGTATGGATAGTGACTTCACAATGTACACCTATCAGTGTATGATATTAACTAACGGTTGTATGGAAAGTGACTTCACAATGTACACCTATCAGTGTATGATATTAACTAACGGTTGTATGGAAGTGACTTCACAATGTACACCTATCAGTGTATGATATTAACTAACGGTTGTATGGATAGTGACTTCACAATGTACACCTATCAGTGTATGATATTAACTAACGGTTGTATGGAAAGTGACTTCACAATGTACACCTATCAGTGTATGATATTAACTAACGGTTGTATGGATAGTGACTTCACAATGTACACCTATCAGTGTATGATATTAACTAACGGTTGTATGGAAAGTGACTTCACAATGTACACCTATCAGTGTATGATATTAACTAACGGTTGTATGGATAGTGACTTCACAATGTACACACCTATCAGTGTATGATATTAACTAACGGTTGTATGGATAGTGACTATCACAATGTACACCTATCAGTGTATGATATTAACTAACGGTTGTATGGATAGTGACTTCACAATGTACACCTATCAGTGTATGATATTAACTAACGGTTGTATGGATAGTGACTTCACAATGTACACCTATCAGTGTATGATATTAACTAACGGTTGTATGGATAGTGACTTCACAATGTACACCTATCAGTGTATGATATTAACTAACGGTTGTATGGATAGTGACTTCACAATGTACACCTATCAGTGTATGATATTAACTAACGGTTGTATGGATAGTGACTTCACAATGTACACCTATCAGTGTATGATATTAACTAACGGTTGTATGGAAAGTGACTTCACAATGTACACCTATCAGTGTATGATATTAACTAACGGTTGTATGGAAGTGACTTCACAATGTACACCTATCAGTGTATGATATTAACTAACGGTTGTATGGAAAGTGACTTCACAATGTACACTATCAGTGTATGATATTAACTAACGGTTGTATGGAAAGTGACTTCACAATGTACACCTATCAGTTTATGATATTAACTAACGGTTGTATGGATAGTGACTTCACAATGTACACCTATCAGTGTATGATATTAACTAACGGTTGTATGGAAAGTGACTTCACAATGTACACCTATCAGTGTATGATATTAACTAACGGTTGTATGGATAGTGACTTCACAATGTACACCTATCAGTGTATGATATTAACTAACGGTTGTATGGATAGTGACTTCACAATGTACACCTATCAGTGTATGATATTAACTAACGGTTGTATGGAAAGTGACTTCACAATGTACACCTATCAGTGTATGATATTAACTAACGGTTGTATGGATAATGACTTCACAATGTACACCTATCAGTGTATGATATTAACTAACGGTTGTATGGATAGTGACTTCACAATGTACACCTATCAGTGTATGATATTAACTAACGGTTGTATGGATAGTGACTTCACAATGTACACCTATCAGTGTATGATATTAACTAACGGTTGTATGGATAGTGACTTCACAATGTACACCTATCAGTGTATGATATTAACTAACGGTTGTATGGATAGTGACTTCACAATGTACACCTATCAGTGTATGATATTAACTAACGGTTGTATGGATAGTGACTTCACAATGTACACCTATCAGTGTATGATATTAACTAACGGTTGTATGGAAAGTGATTGTATTTATTTTAGACCTTTTTATCAGTCCTATCGTATCCTTTCCGGTCTTGTCTCGCTTTGATTTATGAAGAATGTGGCTTTTTATCCCCCGCCCAACGAAGTTGGCGGGGGATATACAAATGGGTTCCGTCCGTCCGTCCCTCCGTCCGTCTGTCCGTCCGTCTGTACGAACAGTTTCCGGAGCATAACTCTAAAACCAGTAGAGATATTTCCACGAAACTTCATAGACACTATGGTCTAGTAGTGCCTTTTACTATTTTAAGGTTTTCACTTTTTGTACTTTTTTTCTGTAACCATGGAAACATTGCTGAAAATTGCAGATTTTTGTGTAAGAATCGTTTCCGGAGCACAACTCTAAAACCAGCAGAGATATTTCCATGAAACTTCATAGACACATTGTTCTTATGGTCTAGTAGTGCCTTTTGCTATTTTTAGGTTTTCATTTTTTACACTTTTTCCGTAACCATGGAAACATTGCTGAAAATATCATATTTTTGTACCAGGTTCGTTTCCGCAGCATAACTGGAAAACCGGTTGAGATATATGCACGGAACTCCATAGGCACATTAGTCTTATGGTCTAGTAGTGCCTTTTGGTATTTTAAGGTTTTCACTTTTTGTACTTTTTTCTGTAACCATGGAAACATTGCTGAAATGGCAGATTTTTGTGTAAGAATCGTTTCCGGAGCACAACTCTAAAACCAACAGAGATATTTTCATGAAACTTCATAGACACATTGTTCTTATGGTCTAGTAGTGCCTTTTGCTATTTTTAGGTTTTCACTTTTTGTGCTTTTTTCTGTAACCATAGAAACATTGCTGAAAATATCATATTTTTGTAGCAGGTTCATTTCCGGATCATAACTCTAAAACCAGCATAGATATTTCCACGAAACTTCATAGACACATTCTTTTTATGGTCTAGTAGTACCTTTTGCTATTTTTAGGTTTTCATTTTTTGCACTTTTTCCGTTACCATGGAAGCATTGCTGAAAATATCATTGTAAATGGTAAATGTTACTTTGCAAAACTCCACCCATCTTTGTGTATATAGTCTAATATAAATGTCATGGCTGTATACCTGATTCAACAATTGCAGCCCCGCTCTACTTGAATTATACTCCATCTTTCTTTAGCTCAACTTCCTTTTTCCTGTTTTTTTCATACACATAAGTCTCCACAATCAAACTTACTTCAGCTTTGATATCTCCATTGGCGGGGGATCTGAATGACTATGTCCTTGTATGTTTTGAAGACATTTCTAAATCCTGGTGGCTATAGATAGATAATCATTACTGATCTATTTAACAGCTCTTCAGTATGACCCCCGGGGAGAGTCTGTCAGGGCAGGGCCTCTTTAACGTCAAGGTAAGTAGAAAGTTACAATTATCTTGACTTGTTTGAACATTATTTTGTTCACTTCCAGGTAGATTGTCTGATTTGATGATATTTGATGTCTTTTAGTCACTGTTTGGTGTACACATTTGATCATGTTTACAGAGTAAGTTGGACGATGGTTACAGTTGATCATGTTTACTATATTTTGGACGGCGGTTACAGTTGATCTTGTTTACTATATTACAGGGTTAGTTGGACGGCGGTTACAGTTGATCGTGTTTACTACATATTACAGGGTTAGTTGGACGGCGGTTACAGTTGATCATGTTTACTATATTACAGGGTTAGTTGGACGACGGTTACAGTTGATCATGTTTACTATATTACAGGGTTAGTTGGACGACGGTTACAGTTGATTGTATTTACTATATTACAGGGTTACTTGGACGGCGGTTACAGTTGATCATATTTACTATTTTACAGGGTTACTTGGACGACAGCTATGAGAGGCAGTGTAAGGGATCACTGTTTGGAGGACTGGTTCAGAGTCGTTCCCTGTCCCTACAAGACCGACTACAGCTACCAGATCTAGTGGATCCAGAGGACAGCGGGTTAGTCACCAAGGTTTATAATGTTACAGAGAGACATTGATACAGGTTCTGTTGGAAGGACACTTGGTTATAGATTTCAGATATCAATCCTATTGATAAAAGTTCGATTTACCTGATCTTTGGTCTAAATATGCCATTCTCTTGATCTCAACTTTTTTTGTCTCTGTGTATGTCTTGGCTGTGTATGTACATTTCACTTATAATATCCATATGCTATACAACCCTGTAAAATTTGTTTTGTTTTCTATATTTTCACATGAACATTCTGACTGACATTCTGAATACTCTAAGTAGGATACTTTCACTAAATAACTCTTGTACTACAAATTATGTCTATTTAGATGTAAATTGATCTATACCATGAATCAGACTATGAATATCTTTGTTTTATTCACAATATCCACACACAGTTCTTTGCAACAGATCAACTTTCATCCCAATACATACTTTACTAACTTACCACTCTATACTGTAGAATGTTTGATGTGCGGATACCCAAAGTCCTCTACAGCAGTCAAAGCCAGGTAACACTCACTCTAATGATTCTATGTTTGAATGGGGAAGGTTGAGCACTGCTCTTCCATTACTTAAGGTAGAATATTTGAAATTGAAATGACATTGACAATTTTAATGTAAAGTTGTTTTAAAATAAAACACAACTTATGTTTTTTCTCTGTCAGCTCATGAACTAAAAGTTCTGTAAATAAAACTCCTAACTCAGTACAAAGCATGCTAATGTTAGCCAACTGTTTATGGTAATTAAAATGTGACCTAGTAACGGGATCTATAAATGATTGTATAATGCTCTTTTTCATCAAATTGTTAAAAGTTTTAAGTTAAATATCCTTGATACCTTTGCTAGTGTTCAGCAGAAGAAGACAGTGCTGTAGTGAGTATGGATGTATCGGGTCAGCTACAGCAGCTGGAAGGCTCTAAATCACTCAGCTACATCTGTGACACAGATTCAGCTATGGGAGGCTCCATCTGGGATGAAGCGATGGAGTTCACTCCCAGCAAACACTTCCGATGGGAAACACGAGGCCAGTACGTACTCTCTTGTTTTATGTAGGCTCTATGGGGAAATATGATATATCTTATGAATTCTTTTGCTATAATTTCTTGGTATTATTTTTTCATCAATAAGTGTTTATGAATACATTGAGAACTTGACATCATAAACAGCAGCCGTAGTCTTTTAATTTTTGCTGGGATGATATTTTCATATGCACAGCTGTAATGGCTCACAAAATTTTAATGCTCTAAAATTTGAGTCAAAATTTATATTTTTTACCGGCAATGTTTTAACTGGCTACAGATTTGTGTTAACATAATTTCTCTGGTATTAGTGACCCAGGTAGCCGCCCGGACCGACCATACCTAACTGAGGCCGGCCCTACAGGGGTTGATATGTGGTACAGTATGAGGCTGAAGGAGTTATCTATCCTGTGTCCGACCCTGTCAATAGCTACACTACGTCCAGTCCGTGAGAGGGACCTTGTCCGAGACGTTATCAACATGATGATAGGAGTGCCGTCAGCGACGTACCAGATGTTGCCTGTATGTCTTCAGGAGTTTATCATACTTTTTAGTAAATTCAAAATCAAATGTTTGAAACGTCAGACTGTATATTTTTGCAAATTATGTGAATCTTTATATAACCTATGATTCAGTATTACATGACTGCTTTTCCATTTTGATATCTCTGTCCATTCAGAATTTTCAATATCATACAATTCTGAAGAAGCTTTTAAAATCATATTTTCATTTAGATCATACTCTCATTTTAAAATCCCTGTTTCATTTTGTTTAAAAACCATAATTTGTATTACCATAGCTGTTAATTAAAACCTGATTACTTTATTTACTGATCAGGACAGCCAGTCATTTGAGATGTCAGAAGGTGTATACATCAGTGGAATGACGCCAGACTGCCTTCGTCGAGTCTCTCAGGACTTTATCATGTGTGGTACTTACTATAATCTGCTGGTTCAGTTCTCCCTACCTCCGATGATTGACTCATTCTACAGTAAAGGTCTGGTATACCAGGCTTTCTGTGGGGCGGTCAGGAAATACCTACAGCATTACAGGGGAGTAATACTCTCTATACCAGCCGACATCTCACTCCTCCGACTCAAGTTCATCTGCCAGCAAATCTTCAACCAGATCCGGTAGGTTACTTGTGAAACATTAGTGTATTATATAGAATATAGGATCTGAAATAGTGTCATTGACATTGTAACCTCAATAAGATAGAAGGTTAAGATTATGAACTGTTTTGATTTTTAACATTACTGCATTGGTTTTCAGATACCTTGCCCATTTATGTAAATGTACAACTGTGGAGGATCTGAAAGCAGAAGAGGATTTCCCCACTGTAAGTACTGTCTTGGCGGATCAATGGGTCTATTACACAAAATTTTCAAAAGAAATTTATTGAAAATACTGTGTCTGAGAAAACTTTGACTCATAATAATATCCATCTGCGAATGCCTGATAATGATAACTAACTCTATCAGAAACCCTTGTACATCAAATGAGTAATGTAAAATGACATCTTGACCACTGCAGCGAAGGAAAGGCTGGCTAGTGGTAGAATGTCAAAAACCTCCAGCGTAGTGATAGATTCAGAGTCTGGGTACTAGTGGTATTAGGCATCATAATTATTCATCCCATTTATGTCTATATTGTATTAATAACGATAAACTGACATTTTGGAATTTTCATGAATTTCTTTTAAATACATTAAGTGAATTGCTAAGACCCATTTCTAGTTGTTGTACCCATATCTTGGTTGTTTTGTATGATATTCTTGGCCTCTGTTGTAGGGAATACATCTGTTGAGCTACGTGTACCGTGAGTGTTTAGAATGTGCCAGTACAGATAACTATCCCATGATGCTGTCCATACTCCAGTCAGCCTGTGGGCCCTACACTGTGTAAGTCCATATTATATCAATGACTATCCCATGATGCTGTCCATACTCCAGTTAGCCTGTGGGCCCTACACTGTGTAAGTCCATATTATATCAATGACTATCCCATGATGCTGTCCATACTCCAGTCAGCCTGTGGGCCCTCCACTGTGTAAGTTCATATTATATCAATGACTATCCCATGATGCTGTCCATACTCCAGTCAGCCTGTGGGCCCTCCACTGTGTAAGTCCATATTATATCAATGACTATCCCGTGATGCTGTCCATACTCCAGTCAGCCTGTGGGCCCTACACTGTGTAAGTCCATATTATATCAATGACTATCCCGTGATGCTGTCCATACTCCAGTCAGCCTGTGGGCCCTACACTGTGTAAGTCCATATTATATCAATGACTATCCCATGATGCTGTCCATACTCCAGTCAGCCTGTGGGCCCTACACTGTGTAAGTCCATATTATATCAATGACTATCCCATGATGCTGTCTATACTCCAGTCAGCCTGTGGGTCCTACACTGTGTAAGTCCATATTATATCAATGACTATCCCATGATGCTGTCCATACTCCAGTTAGCCTGTGGGCCCTACACTGTGTAAGTCCATATTATATCAATGACTATCCCGTGATGCTGTCCATACTCCAGTCAGCCTGTGGGTCCTACACTGTGTAAGTCCATATTATATCAATGACTATCCCGTGATGCTGTCCATACTCCAGTCAGCCTGTGGGCCCTACACTGTGTAAGTCCATATTATATCAATGACTATCCCATGATGCTGTCTATACTCCAGTCAGCCTGTGGGCCCTCTACTGTGTAAGGCCATATTATATCAATGACTATCCCATGATGCTGTCCATACTCCAGTCAGCCTGTGGGTCCTACACTGTGTAAGTCCATATTATATCAATGACTATCCCATGATGCTCTCCATACTCCAGTTAGCCTGTGGGCCCTCCACTGTGTAAGTTCATATTATATCAATGACTATCCCATGATGCTATCCATACTCCAGTCAGCCTGTGGGCCCTCTACTGTGTAAGTCCATATTATATCAATGACTATCCCATGATGCTCTCCATACTCCAGTTAGCCTTTGGTCCCTCCACTGTGTAAGTCCATATTATATCAATGACTATCCCATGATGCTCTCCATACTCCAGTTAGCCTTTGGTCCCTCCACTGTGTAAGTCCATATTATATCAATGACTATCCCATGATGCTGTCCATACTCCAGTCAGCCTGTGGGCCCTACACTGTGTAAGTCCATATTATATCAATGACTATCCCATGATGCTGTCCATACTCCAGTCAGCCTGTGGGCCCTACACTGTGTAAGTCCATATTATATCAATGACTATCCCATGATGCTGTCTATACTCCAGTCAGCCTGTGGGTCCTACACTGTGTAAGTCCATGTTATATCAAGGACTATCCCATGATGCTCTCCATACTCCAGTTAGCCTTTGGTCCCTCCACTGTGTAAGTTCATATTATATCAATGACTATCCCATGATGCTGTCTATACTCCAGTCAGCCTGTGGGCCCTACACTGTGTAAGTCCATATTATATCAATGACTATCCCATGATGCTCTCCATACTCCAGTTAGCCTTTGGTCCCTCCACTGTGTAAGTCCATATTATATCAATGACTATCCCATGATGCTGTCCATACTCCAGTCAGCCTGTGGGTCCTACACTGTGTAAGTCCATATTATATCAATGACTATCCCATGATGCTCTCCATACTCCAGTTAGCCTGTGGGCCCTCCACTGTGTAAGTTCATATTATATCAATGACTATCCCATGATGCTATCCATACTCCAGTCAGCCTGTGGGCCCTCTACTGTGTAAGTCCATATTATATCAATGACTATCCCATGATGCTCTCCATACTCCAGTTAGCCTTTGGTCCCTCCACTGTGTAAGTCCATATTATATCAATGACTATCCCATGATGCTCTCCATACTCCAGTTAGCCTTTGGTCCCTCCACTGTGTAAGTCCATATTATATCAATGACTATCCCATGATGCTGTCCATACTCCAGTCAGCCTGTGGGCCCTACACTGTGTAAGTCCATATTATATCAATGACTATCCCATGATGCTGTCCATACTCCAGTCAGCCTGTGGGCCCTACACTGTGTAAGTCCATATTATATCAATGACTATCCCATGATGCTGTCTATACTCCAGTCAGCCTGTGGGTCCTACACTGTGTAAGTCCATGTTATATCAAGGACTATCCCATGATGCTCTCCATACTCCAGTTAGCCTTTGGTCCCTCCACTGTGTAAGTTCATATTATATCAATGACTATCCCATGATGCTGTCTACACTCCAGTCAGCCTGTGGGCCCTACACTGTGTAAGTCCATATTATATCAATGACTATCCCATGATGCTCTCCATACTCCAGTTAGCCTGTGGGCCCTCCACTGTGTAAGTCCATATTATATCAATGACTATCCCATGATGCTATCCATACTCCAGTCAGCCTGTGGGCCCTCTACTGTGTAAGTCCATATTATATCAATGACTATCCCATGATGCTCTCCATACTCCAGTTAGCCTTTGGTCCCTCCACTGTGTAAGTCCATATTATATCAATGACTATCCCATGATGCTCTCCATACTCCAGTTAGCCTTTGGTCCCTCCACTGTGTAAGTCCATATTATATCAATGACTATCCCATGATGCTGTCCATACTCCAGTCAGCCTGTGGGCCCTACACTGTGTAAGTCCATATTATATCAATGACTATCCCATGATGCTGTCCATACTCCAGTCAGCCTGTGGGCCCTACACTGTGTAAGTCCATATTATATCAATGACTATCCCATGATGCTGTCTATACTCCAGTCAGCCTGTGGGTCCTACACTGTGTAAGTCCATGTTATATCAAGGACTATCCCATGATGCTCTCCATACTCCAGTTAGCCTTTGGTCCCTCCACTGTGTAAGTTCATATTATATCAATGACTATCCCATGATGCTGTCTATACTCCAGTCAGCCTGTGGGCCCTACACTGTGTAAGTCCATATTATATCAATGACTATCCCATGATGCTCTCCATACTCCAGTTAGCCTTTGGTCCCTCCACTGTGTAAGTCCATATTATATCAATGACTATCCCATGATGCTGTCCATACTCCAGTCAGCCTGTGGGTCCTACACTGTGTAAGTCCATATTATATAAATGACTATCCCATGATGCTCTCCATACTCCAGTTAGCCTGTGGGCCCTCCACTGTGTAAGTTCATATTATATCAATGACTATCCCATGATGCTATCCATACTCCAGTCAGCCTGTGGGCCCTCTACTGTGTAAGTCCATATTATATCAATGACTATCCCATGATGCTCTCCATACTCCAGTTAGCCTTTGGTCCCTCCACTGTGTAAGTCCATATTATATCAATGACTATCCCATGATGCTCTCCATACTCCAGTTAGCCTTTGGTCCCTCCACTGTGTAAGTCCATATTATATCAATGACTATCCCATGATGCTGTCCATACTCCAGTCAGCCTGTGGGCCCTACACTGTGTAAGTCCATATTATATCAATGACTATCCCATGATGCTGTCCATACTCCAGTCAGCCTGTGGGTCCTACACTGTGTAAGTCCATATTATATCAATGACTATCCCATGATGCTCTCCATACTCCAGTTAGCCTGTGGGCCCTCCACTGTGTAAGTTCATATTATATCAATGACTATCCCATGATGCTATCCATACTCCAGTCAGCCTGTGGGCCCTCTACTGTGTAAGTCCATATTATATCAATGACTATCCCATGATGCTCTCCATACTCCAGTTAGCCTTTGGTCCCTCCACTGTGTAAGTCCATATTATATCAATGACTATCCCATGATGCTGTCTATACTCCAGTCAGCCTGTGGGCCCTACACTGTGTAAGTCCATATTATATCAATGACTATCCCATGATGCTGTCCATACTCCAGTCAGCCTGTGGGCCCTACACTGTGTAAGTCCATATTATATCAATGACTATCCCATGATGCTGTCCATACTCCAGTCAGCCTGTGGGCCCTACACTGTGTAAGTCCATATTATATCAATGACTATCCCATGATGCTGTCTATACTCCAGTCAGCCTGTGGGTCCTACACTGTGTAAGTCCATATTATATCAATGACTATCCCATGATGCTCTCCATACTCCAGTTAGCCTTTGGTCCCTCCACTGTGTAAGTCCATATTATATCAATGACTATCCCATGATGCTGTCTATACTCCAGTCAGCCTGTGGGTCCTACACTGTGTAAGTCCATATTATATCAATGACTATCCCATGATGCTGTCCATACTCCAGTCAGCCTGTGGGTCCTACACTGTGTAAGTCCATATTATATCAATGACTATCCCATGATGCTGTCCATACTCCAGTCAGCCTGTGGGTCCTACACTGTGTAAGTCCATGTTATATCAAGGACTGAAGTATTTCTTACTATTACTTCATTTCATGAAACAAGAGTTAATTCTCTTACTCTAAAGAAATGCTTAGATTCTCATGTAAATGAAAAATGACCAAGAGAAAGAGCATGGTGATAATAGGAATGATTCACTGAAAATCTAATTACAAAAATTGTCTAATTCTGTGTACTTTGTTTTGTTTGATAGATTTGTACAGGACTGGGTGTTCCACGGGATATGCCAGGATATTTATGGAGAGTTTATGATAGAAATCCACTCAGATTATCTACTGTTCAGGGGTATGTATACATAAGCCATGCTAACATAATCTTCATGTTTTGATTGTTTTCACCTGCAAATTTTATATTTTTACAATATACTCACATCTTTTGTAAAAGTTTTAGATAAATACAGGAAGTTGATTATGTGCTGTTTGTGTGACATAAAGTTTATTGAGTGAAATGGGGACATATCTAATTACAACGGTTGCGAGTTATTGACTGATTTGATGTGCTTACAGACAAGAACTACTGGACACATGGTTATAAACTGATGACCAATGAAGTGTCGGCCAGCGTACCACTGTTCCTGGCCGCCCTCGCCTCAGATATCTTTGTCTGCGGCAAATCTATCAACCTACTCAAGGCCTGCTGTCCTCAGGTAGGTTTTGTACATCGTACAGCAATATCTGTATAAATATACAGCATTATCTGTATAAATAAACGGTAAGGACTGTTTCAATATACAGCAGTAACTGTTTCAATATACAGCAATAACTGTTTCAATACACAACAATGTCTGTATGAATTTATTAAATTACAGCAATATCTGTCCAATTTTATTGATTTTAACTTTGGTTTATGAGTTAGGTAATTATTATGAAGTATTTGTTGATATTGTTGAGTAAGACATGCACTTGATGAACAGAAAAAAATTTATAGATGGTAGAATTTTCATTCTTTGCTGTTGTTGATAAATTACAGTAGATGAGAGTAAGCACATTTTGTTTTAATTTCAGAATTTCCTGTGTAACATAGCAGACATTGACATACCCCGGATATCTGTTACATTCTCAGAGGAAGAACTAGGAGGATTAGACGGCCAGTGTCAATTTTATGTCAACAAGATGAAGCAAATCGCCCGCCAGTTAACTCTTTCAAGGTATCGGTTATAAAATACAGAGTTCACTTCTCAATATACTCTCAATGTTATTATATTGTATTTATTTTTGATACTTTGTTTATTACTATGAAATTACTTCATGCTAATCTTGACAAAAAATGCATGCACACTGTTGGTAATTACGAAGTTAAACTGAAAAATTGATTAGGCTTTTGATTCAAAGTAAAACATATCAAGCAAAAAAATTCCAAACAGAAAGTTTATACTTAATATCATGAACTTAATTTCAGACTGAACAAAGGGAGAACAATTGTATTTTGATAGTTTTATTGTCAGGAGAATTTGTGTATTGACTAGAATAGATATTGATTGTATTGATCATTTTTTCTGTCCTCAGACAACAGAAAAAGGAAATGGAGGAGGCTGCAAAGAAAATCTTGTTACAGAGAGCGAATGAGGTGGCAACGCAAGAGATTCAGAGACTTCAAGGTTAGCTATTTATAGAAAATAATGTAATTCTATGTAACTGAATGGTATTGGAAAACTTCAAAATGTTGAAACGGTCTGTCTTTTTGTTAAGGATGTATTCTTCTGAGGTTTCAGTCCCGTTGAAGTCTCGTTTCAACATAGATCAAAGAAGTTATGAGATTTTCAAATATAATTTATCAGTATCTGTAGAAAGTTGCCAGATGCAAATTTTGTCAAAAAATTACATTTCTATTTTTAGTAGATTTTTTTATACAGGGATTTTAAGAAATGGCCCATTTGGCGCCCATTTTGAAATTGTGCCTTTTTTCGCTTCAAGTAGAGCCACAGTTTTTCCATTTTTTACTGAAATTGTTTTTACTAAAATCATCACTGCGCCAGCATTGTTAGCTTTATTTAGCTAATTTTTGCTGCAAATCGTTACTAGGTTCGTAGTAATTAAAATATTGAGCAATAATATGTGAAACGATACACTTTTGTGACTTTATTTTTACATTTAATGGTAATTTGGGCACTTTTATTTTTTACTCTAAAATACTGAAAAATAACAAAAATTCAAATCGCCTTTCGTCCGTGGTCCGTCGTCCGTCCGTCCGTCCTTCCGTCCGTCCGTCCCGTCCTTCCGTCCGTACCGTCCGTCCGTCCGTTAACAATTCTTGTTACCGCTATATCTCAGAAAGTACAGAAGGGATTTTTCTCAATTTCACATGTAGGTTCCCCTAGGGCCCTAGTTGTGCATATTGCATTTTGGGACCAATCGGTCAACAAGATGGCCGACTGGCGGCCCATTCTTGGATTTTGATAGTTAAAGTTTGTTACCGCTATTTCTCAGAAAGTTATGAAGGGATCTTTTTCAAATTTCATATGTAGGTTCCCCTAAGACCCTAGTTGTGCATATTGCATTTTGGGACCGATCGGTCAACAAGATGGCCGACAGGCGGCCATCTTGGATTTTGATGGTTAAAGTTTGTTACCGCTATTTCTCAAAAAGTACTGAAGGGATCTTTCTCAAATTTCATATACAGGTTCCCCTAGGGCCCTAGTTGTGCATATTGCATTTTGGGACCGATCTGTGAACAAGATGGCCGACAGGCGGCCATCTTGGATTTTGATAGTTAAAGTTTGTTACCGCTATTACTCAAAAAGTGCTGAAGGGATCTTTCTCAAATTTCATATACATGATCCCCTAGGACCCTTGTTGTGCATATTGCATTTTGGGACCGATCGGTGAACAAGATGGCCGACAGGCGGCCATCTTGGATTTTGATAATTAAAGTTTGTTACCACTATTTCTCAAAAAGTACTGAAGGGATCTTTCTCAAATTTCATATGTAGGTTCCCCTAGGACCCTAGTTGTGCATATTGCATTTTGGGACCGATCCGTTAACAAGATGGCCGACAGGTGGCCATCTTGGATTTTGATAGTTAAAGTTTGTTACCGCTATTTCTCAAAAAGTGCTGAAGGGATCTTTCTCAAATTTCATATACAGGTTCCCCTAGCACCCTAGTTGTGCATATTGCATTTTGGGACCGATCGGTCAGCAAGATGATCGACAGGTAGCTATCTTGAATTTTGATAGTTAAAGTTTGTTAACACCATTTCCCAGAAAGTACTGAAGGAATCTTTCTCAAATTTCATATGTAGGTTCCACTACGACCCTAGTTGTGCATATTGCATTTTGGGACAGATCGGTCAGCAAGATGATCGACAGGTAGCCATCTTGAATTTTGATAATTGAAGTTTGTTACTGCTACATATCTCAGAAAGTACTGAAAGGATCATTCTCAAGGTTCATATATAGTATGTAGTAAAAGTTTGAAAAGCAGGGAAAAGATCCCTCTTTCTGTTGTCAGACATAGATCATTCTTTGGTGGGCGCCAAGATCCCTCTGGGATCTCTTGTTTACTCTAAAATACTGAAAAATAACAAAAATTCAAATGGGGCAAAAAAGTAAGCACACGGACCCCCAATTTTTCTTGATTTAGAAAGAACTACCGTTTCCCTATTGATATGCAAAATAATAACAAAAGTTTAATACCAGAACTTTTTAGCCCACCATCATCAGATGGTGGGCTATTCAAATCGCCTTTCGTCCGTGGTCCGTGGTCCGTCCGTCCTTCCGTCCGTCCGTCCGTCCGTCCTTCCGTCCGTCCGTCCGTCCGTCCGTCCGTCCGTCCGTCCGTTAACAATTCTTGTTACCGCTATTTCTCAGAAAGTGCTAAAGGGATCTTTTTCAAATTTCATATGTAGGTTCCCCTAAGACCCTTGTTGTGCATATTGCATTTTGGGACCGATCGGTCAACAAGATGGCCGACAGGCGGCCATCTTGGATTTTGATGGTTAAAGTTTGTTACCGCTATTTCTCAAAAAGTACTGAAGGGATCTTTCTCAAATTTCATATACAGGTTCCCCTAGGGCCCTAGTTGTGCATATTGCATTTTTGGACCGATCAGTGAACAAGATGGCCGACAGGCGGCCATCTTGGATTTTGATAGTTAAAGTTTGTTACCGCTATTTCTCAAAAAGTACTGAAGGGATCTTTCTCAAATTTCATATACAGGTTCCCCTAGGACCCTAGTTGTGCATATTGCATTTTGGGACCGATCGGTGAACAAGATGGCCGACAGGCGGCCATCTTGGATTTTGATAGTTAAAGTTTGTTACCACTATTTCTCAAAAAGTACTGAAGGGATCTTTCTCAAATTTCATATATACAGGTTCCCCTAGGCACCCTAGTTGTGCATATTGCATTTTTGGGACCGATCGGTGAACAAGATGGCCGACAGGCAGCCATCTTGGATTTTGATAGTTAAAGTTTGTTACCGCTATTTCTCAAAAAGTACCGAAGGGATCTTTCTCAAATTTCATATATAGGTTATCCTAGGGCCCTAGTTGTGCATATTGCATTTTGGGACCGATTGATGAACAAGATGGCCGACAGGTGGCCATCTTGGATTTTGATAGTTAAAGTTTGTTACCGCTATTTCTCAAAAAGTACCGAAGGGATCTTTCTCAAATTTCATATATAGGTTTTCCTAGGGCCCTAGTTGTGCATATTGCATTTTGGGACCGATTGATGAACAAGATGGCCGACAGGTGGCCATCTTGGATTTTGATAGTTAAAGTTTGTTACCGCTATTTCTCAAAAAGTGCTGAAGGGATCTTTCTCAAATTTCATATACAGGTTCCCCTAGCACCCTAGTTGTGCATATTGCATTTTGGGACCGATCGGTGAACAAGATGGCCGACAGGCAGCCATCTTGGATTTTGATAGTTAAAGTTTGTTACCGCTATTTCTCAAAAAGTACCGAAGGGATCTTTCTCAAATTTCATATATAGGTTATCCTAGGGCCCTAGTTGTGCATATTGCATTTTGGGACCGATTGATGAACAAGATGGCCGACAGGTGGCCATCTTGGATTTTGATAGTTAAAGTTTGTTACCGCTATTTCTCAAAAAGTACCGAAGGGATCTTTCTCAAATTTCATATATAGGTTTTCCTAGGGCCCTAGTTGTGCATATTGCATTTTGGGACCGATTGATGAACAAGATGGCCGACAGGTGGCCATCTTGGATTTTGATAGTTAAAGTTTGTTACCGCTATTTCTCAAAAAGTGCTGAAGGGATCTTTCTCAATTTTCATATACAGGTTCCCCTAGGATCCTAGTTGTGCATATAGGATTTTGGGACCGATCGGTAAACAAGATGGCCGACTGACGGCCATCTTGGATTTTGATAGTTAAAGTTTGTTATCGCTATTTCTCAGAAAGTACTGAAGGGATCTTTCTCAAATTCCATGCATAGGTTCCCCTTGTACCCTAGTTGTGCATAGGACTGATGCGTAATGCCTTTCGGGACTGATCGGTAAACAAGATAGGCAACCGGCCGCCATCTTAGATTTCATTGTTGAAGTTTGTTACCACTATTTCTTAGAAAGTACTATAGCGATCTGTCTCAAATTTTATATGTAGTGTGTTTGAAAAAGTTTGAAAAGCAGGGAAAAGATCCCTCTTTCCATTGTCAGACATTGATCATTCTTTGGTGGGCGCCAAGATCCCTCTGGGATCTCTTGTTCTATAAAGGGTTAAATTTGGCAAAAATGGCTGAAAATGGTGCATTTCGTAGCTCAAAATTAAGGGGTAGGGGTAGCATATGTTGTTATTCTGAGAAAAAATATTAGTCTAATTGATCAAAACTGATATATTTTTAAAGAAGACTACTAGAAAATTAATTCTACAAAAATTCATTCATATCAAACACCTCATTAGGAAATTATGGCTTTAATCGCTATCTCATATGGTCAAAATGGCAAAATTCCCATAAAATCCAACATTTTGTCAACTAGGTGTCTTCGAGTGATAAAAGCTCAAAAACGAGCACACGGACATATGTTTTTTCTTCCATTTTCTTTTAAGGTACGAACTCCTTTTTCCAAAAATCTATATGAGAAAAAAAGTTTAATACAAGAAAATTTTGACTTCTCAGAGGTGTACACCCTTAATGAAACAATTCTTCAATTAAGTTCCTAAACATTTGATACATTGAAGAAATCACTTGACATATATATGAAGTTTAAGGAAATGCTGTCACTATTTATTTCTGAAGATCATCAACATGTAATAGTGTTTTCCTATTACAGTAAAACTCACTTGTGTGGAACACGGTTGAATCAAGTACATTGGATGAGTCCAATATTTCAATAAGTCCCGATTTTTTCCATCTTTATATTAGTAAATACAGCATGGATGAATCGAACACGATTGAATGGGTTATTGTGGTTGAATTGAATACATTTTGTGGTCCCTTCCTTCTAAAATATACCAAAATTTCCTTTTTTGTGTCAAACATTCCGATGGCACACTGTCTCAGGTAAAAGTCTAGTATCGGTCTGATTGACTGAACATGACTGATCAACTGTAACAGTGCTAAGAAATCTACTTTTCTTGTTATGTTAGCCTATCTTAAACCAATATGTGTGTAAAAACCAACCTGGAAACAGTCGATTCATTGATCAGTACAACTTAGACATCAGGTCTTCGTGAACAGTAAAACACAGACGAGTCAAACCTTGGATAAGACAAATATTTTGCCTGGTCCTGCTGACTTTAACTTATCTGGGTTTTACTGTAGTTTTGATTTATAAGTCTTTCGCATGTGTTATTTTTGTTGTGGACATTTATGTATTTTACACAGATATAGCTCAATTAATACATTTTTACAAATACAGCCAAAATACAAGAAAACAAGGCCATCCAAGATGCCAAGAAAAGAAAGGAGTTTCAGTTCCTTAAGGACCAGATGGAAGCTGACTTACAGGTGACTTAATTATAGAAATCGGACTAAATGTAAAACAGAAATCAGACTAACTGTAAAACAGAAATCAACTAAATGTAAAACAGAAATCAACTAAATGTAAAACAGAAATTGAACTAACTGTAAAACAAAAAACGAAAGGAACAATATTATATTATCATGATTGGCCATTATAGTTTTATCAACTATTTTCCTTACTGGTTTCTACATACAGTAAAGAAGATACATATATTTTAAGATATTTCTGTTGTACACTTGAGATCATTGTAAAATATCTTCATGTATATAATGTCCAACCTTATAAAGATAAGATAACAAAAAGGAATGATGATTACTAAAGAAGTGAAAATAGCATGAAAGTAAACATCCTCAATTACAGAGACGAGCTGATGTTAAAGAACAGGTAAAACAAGACGATAAATTGATGATCGCCAGGGTCACGAAACAGGAGGAGGCCATGACACAACAGGAGTTAGAGTTAGAAAGGAAAGCAAGGTACTTCTACTAGTGTTCTAATAAAAGTTAGATAAAGGAAAGCAAGGTACTTCTACTAGTGTTCTAATGAAAGTTAGATAAAGGAAAGCAAGGTACTTCTACTAGTGTTCTAATAAAAGTTAGATAAAGGAAAGCAAGGTACTTCTACTAGTGTTCTAATAAAAGTTAGATAAAGGAAAGCAAGGTACTTCTACTAGCGTTCTAATAAAAGTTAGATAAAGGAAAGCAAGGTACTTCTACTAGTGTTCTAATAAAAGTTAGATAAAGGAAAGCAAGGTACTTCTACTAGTGTTCTAATAAAGGAAAGCAAGGTACTTCTACTAGTGTTCTAATAAAAGTTAGATAAAGGAAAGCAAGGTACTTCTACTAGTGTTCTAATGAAAGTTAGATAAAGGAAAGCAAGGTTCTTCTACTAGTGTTCTAATGAAAGTTAGATAAAGGAAAGCAAGGTACTTCTACTAGTGTTCTAATGAAAGTTAGATAAAGGAAAGCAAGGTACTTCTACTAGTGTTCTAATAAAAGTTAGATAAAGGAAAGCAAGGTACTTCTACTAGTGTTCTAATAAAAGTTAGATAAAGGAAAGCAAGGTACTTCTACTAGTGTTCTAATAAAAGTTAGATAAAGGAAAGCAAGGTACTTCTACTAGTGTTCTAATGAAAGTTAGATAAAGGAAAGCAAGGTTCTTCTACTAGTGTTCTAATGAAAGTTAGATAAAGGAAAGCAAGGTACTTCTACTAGTGTTCTAATGAAAGTTAGATAAAGGAAAGCAAGGTACTTCTACTAGTGTTCTAATAAAAGTTAGATAAAGGAAAGCAAGGTACTTCTACTAGTGTTCTAATAAAAGTTAGATAAAGGAAAGCAAGGTACTTCTACTAGTGTTCTAATAAAAGTTAGATAAAGGAAAGCAAGGTACTTCTACTAGTGTTCTAATAAAAGTTAGATAAAGGAAAGCAAGGTACTTCTACTAGTGTTCTAATAAAGGAAAGCAAGGTACTTCTACTAGTGTTCTAATAAAAGTTAGATAAAGGAAAGCAAGGTACTTCTACTAGTGTTCTAATGAAAGTTAGATAAAGGAAAGCAAGGTTCTTCTACTAGTGTTCTAATGAAAGTTAGATAAAGGAAAGCAAGGTACTTCTACTAGTGTTCTAATAAAAGTTAGATAAAGGAAAGCAAGGTACTTCTACTAGTGTTCTAATAAAAGTTAGATAAAGGAAAGCAAGGTACTTCTACTAGTGTTCTAATAAAAGTTAGATAAATTTTTACTCGGACTTGTATTGTGTACTTAAGAGCTGGGGAGTGGGGGAGGGTGATTTAAATGTAGTTTCACACATGAAAAATATGGTTTTGTATTGTTTTGTGTTTTATGTCTAATAACAGTTTAAGGGTAATTTAATGATGACAGAATTAAGAAAAATTATGGATCTAAGGGGAAAAAATCACTCTATTAGAAGTACATGAATTCCCATAATTGGGCAAAATTGCTCAACCAAGAGATTGAAGGAGTAAACATTGATTGTTGCAGTTAATGTCGGCCAATGGTGTATTTACTATGTTGTATGATAGATTTACATTTGGGGGAATATAAGATGATCTTTAGGGAATACTGTTACCGTGTAACATGCACACCTGCCTACATCTACGCTTTTGGTGTAGTTTCTACGATTTCACACAGTTTTGCAATTGTTTTTCTATGCTCTTTGAAAGTTAAGAAATAAGTAAATAGAAATATTGGCCACGATTTTCGAAAGGTATAACTCTACATGCCAAATGAACGCACCCAGGCATCAATTTTATTGAAACGCTTATATAATGTTTTTTGATACATGCATTCAAAACACTTTCACGGCCATGATGAGAGCATCATGGTTTCAATGCAAATGGCAGCTGTCAGGGTGTCGCTAAATCGAATGTAAATCTCTGCATAAAAGAAAACAAAGGAACTAGACTAAGCCAGTGACATATAACTGAAACATGAAATATCTGTCTTATTCCCAAATAGTCAGAGGTTCACGTATATTACAGTATGCAATCATTTGTAATGGGCACTTCTTTAATTTCTCTTGTGCATGTCTGCATGTTAGGGAGGTGCAAGAGTAAACAGGCACCAATATTTCTTTGACTTAAACACCTCAAAGAAATTATTCTATGTAAATGCAAAAGGACTAATGGTGAATGAAATTAAGCCTAGACCATTAAGCATTTTAGTTTGTTCATGAAATATTGGGTCAAAGTAGTCATCATTTTCTAGATCAATTTGTACTCTCAAGGCCCTGTTATAAAAAGTATAGATAAAAATGATCTGTGAGAAATAAAATTTTAATTTCCTTCTGATGCAATATTTGTATAAGATTTCATAAATGTTTTTCATACAATGATTGGCATTTTTTCTATTCTTTATACAAATGATATTACTTCAAAGATATGTTTCTAAATGAATTACACACACGGGAGGAGGGAACGTCATTAAATGACCCTGGCTGTTAATAGGACTCTTAACATAATAAATCAAACCAAACATTGTTATGAATTTAATATTATAGTGTTAAAACACTCAATGTGGTTGTTATTTGTTCTCAAAATCTTGATGTCATATAAACGTATGGAAAACTACATCTTTTCTTTGAAAACTACACTTTTCTACTCAACGAACTACACTTCACAACAAAAGTAGGTAGGCAGATCTGTAACAAGTATATGGAATGTGGATGGAGAATGATACTATTGATGATTTTGTTTGTGACCAGAGAGGAGTTGATAGAGTACTACAGAGGCCTGAGTGAGGAAGCCGCCCTTAGAGAACAGCGGGCGTTATGGCACATCAAGCGGGCACAGTTAGAACAATCTAGACGGGACTTCCTGCAACAAGATGGCGAACACTGGCGGTCAGAACTGGACAAGTCGTCTATTGTGACAGTATGTTATGAATGTTTATCTTCTTTAAGTTGTAAATATTCATTCTTAACACAGATGAGATAGTATGTTCTAATCTGTAACAAATCCTAGTGCCTGGTCCTAAAAGACTTGCTACAAACAACCCATTTTATTTGGAATCTTTAAGCATGTTCTATAGAACTGTTTGCAGTTGAATATAATGAGCGAAGGATGATTAGCATATACCTAATTTATATAAATTATATTTTTTGTAATTTAATTTCCTCATAATATTGAATACCTGGTGTTGTATTGTTTCTTTCAAATTTGTCTTACTTCTCGTTTTAGGATTCTATTACTGCACAAAAACCAGACAATGTGAGTATCTAATCTCCTGTGTGAGTATCTAATCCCCTGTGTGAGTATCTAATCTCCTGTGTGAGTATCTAATCTCCTGTGTGAGTATCTAATCTCCTGTGTGAGTATCTAATCTCCTTGTGTGAGTATCTAATCTCCTGTGTGAGTATCTAATCTCCTGTGTGAGTATCTAATCCCCTGTGTGAGTATCTAATCTCCTGTGTGAGTATCTAATCCCCTGTGTGAGTATCTAATCTCCTGTGTGAGTATCTAATCTCCTGTGTGAGTATCTAATCCCCTGTGTGAGTATCTAATCCCCTGTGTGAGTATCTAATCTCCTGTGTGAGTATCTAATCCCCTGTGTGAGTATCTAATCCCCTGTGTGAGTATCTAATCCCCTGTGTGAGTATCTAATCTCCTGTGTGAGTATCTAATCCCCTGTGTGAGTATCTAATCTCCTGTGTGAGTATCTAATCTCCTGTGTGAGTATCTAATCCCCTGTGTGAGTATCTAATCTCCTGTGTGAGTATCTAATCCCCTGTGTGAGTATCTAATCCCCTGTGTGAGTATCTAATCTCCTGTGTGAGTATCTAATCCCCTGTGTGAGTATCTAATCCCCTGTGTGAGTATCTAATCTCCTGTGTGAGTATCTAATCTCCTGTGTGAGTATCTAATCTCCTGTGTGAGTATCTAATCTCCTGTGTGAGTATCTAATCTCCTGTGTGAGTATCTAATCCCCTGTGTGAGTATCTAATCTCCTGTGTGAGTATCTAATCTCCTGTGTGAGTATCTAATCTCCTGTGTGAGTATCTAATCTCCTGTGTGAGTATCTAATCTCCTGTGTGAGTATCTAATCTCCTGTGTGAGTATCTAATCTCCTGTGTGAGTATCTAATCTCCTGTGTGAGTATCTAATCTCCTGTGTGAGTATCTAATCTCCTGTGTGAGTATCTAATCCCCTGTGTGAGTATCTAATCTCCTGTGTGAGTATCTAATCCCCTGTGTGAGTATCTAATCTCCTGTGTGAGTATCTAATCCCCTGTGTGAGTATCTAATCTCCTGTGTGAGTATCTAATCCCCTGTGTGAGTATCTAATCTCCTGTGTGAGTATCTAATCTCCTGTGTGAGTATCTAATCCCTGTGTGAGTATCTAATCTCCTGTGTGAGTATCTAATCCCTGTGTGAGTATCTAATCTCCTGTGTGAGTATCTAATCCCCTGTGTGAGTATCTAATCCCCTGTGTGAGTATCTAATCTCCTGTGTGAGTATCTAATCCCCTGTGTGAGTATCTAATCTCCTGTGTGAGTATCTAATCTCCTGTGTGAGTATCTAATCCCCTGTGTGAGTATCTAATCTCCTGTGTGAGTATCTAATCTCCTGTGTGAGTATCTAATCTCCTGTGTGAGTATCTAATCTCCTGTGTGAGTATCTAATCTCCTGTGTGAGTATCTAATCTCCTGTGTGAGTATCTAATCTCCTGTGTGAGTATCTAATCCCCTGTGAGAGTATCTAATCTACTGTGTGAGTATCTAATCTCCTGTGTGAGTATCTAATCCCTGTGTGAGTATCTAATCTCCTGTGTGAGTATGAGTATCTAATCTCCTGTGTGTATCTAATTCCTGTGAGTATCTAATCTCCTGTGTGAGTATCTAATCTCCTGTGTGAGTATCTAATCTCCTGTGTGAGTATCTAATCTCCTGTGTGAGTATCTAATCCCTGTGTGAGTATCTAATCCCTGTGTGAGTATCTAATCTCCTGTGTGAGTATCTAATCTCCTGTGTGAGTATCTAATCTCCTGTGTGAGTATCTATTCTCCTGTGTGAGTATCTAATCCCCTGTGTGAGTATCTAATCTCCTGTGTGAGTATCTAATCTCCTGTGTGAGTATCTAATCTCCTGTGTGAGTATCTAATCTCCTGTGTGAGTATCTAATCCCCTGTGTGAGTATCTAATCTCCTGTGTGAGTATCTAATCTCCCTGTGTGAGTATCTAATTCTCCTGTGTGAGTATCCCTGTGTGAGTATCTAATCTCCTGTGTGAGTATCTAATCTCCTGTGTGAGTATCTAATCTCCTGTGTGTGAGTATCTCTGAATCTCCTGTGTGAGTATCTAATCTCCTGTGTGAGTATCTAATCTCCTGTGTGAGTATCTAATCCCCTGTGTGAGTATCTAATCTCCTGTGTGAGTATCTAATCTCCTGTGTGAGTATCTAATCTCCTGTGTGAGTATCTAATCCCCTGTGTGAGTATCTAATCTCCTGTGTGAGTATCTAATCCCCTGTGTGAGTATCTAATCCCCTGTGTGAGTATCTAATCTCCTGCTGTAGGACTATAACAGCAGGATTTTATATAAAGGACCTCACTACCTCTTTCACGAACAATGGAAATTTGCCCACGAACCAATTTTATTGAAATTAAATGTTATATGTAGCAACATAAATGCAAACCCTTGAAATACGTTTAAAAAATTCAAAAGGTCCCAGGGGCCTGTGCTATGGCCAAATTAAAGCTGCCCAGTAGAGGTGTATGACAGGGTTCCCTTTTTGATCCAAAAGGGTATCAAAATAATGTTTTATGTCATAAAACTGTATTATTTTCTGAAGAGTATAAATAATTACTTATTATGATCACAAATATGTAGGCAAAATGTGACAAATAAAATTTTGGCTACATTTTAAAGACAGAAAATATCGAAATTTTGGGTGTTATTTTCGGCCATGTCAATTATTAACAATGGTGATTCACCCACTTCCATTTTGAGTGCACCAAAAATATTTTCTGAAAAGTTGGCTCATTACCTGACGTAAATATTGTGAAAATTTCAGAAAAATTGACGACCGGTAAATTTGTCGTTTAAAGGTCTTAGTGAGGCAAGGTCTATTTTTAGCAGTATTACACCGTGGTCGCACCACGGTCCTTTTCAATCATAAAATTGAGAAAACAAAGAAAGTAATTTCTTAATCTTATTTAATACTCATTAGTTACATTAAATTTAAAGTAATATATGATTTTATAACCTATATATCGTAGAATAATCAAAATATTGAATCACAATAACAAAGTATTTCGGAATTTTTAGGGCATTATCGTTCACTTTTCAAGCTAGATGATGATTGCAACTGCATTCTCAGAAATATTCTTTTTATTTACAGCTGAAAGGTATATAAAGTAAAATAATAACAAAATCTAGAAAAAAATGGGTGGGAGTAGATTATTATGTAAGAGAATCAAGTTTTTCCCAATTTTTACATATCCAGTATATTAGTACATATATGTATAATGTTGTTGTTTTTGAAAATATTGTGCTTTCAAAGTGTTGGCAATGGCATCAAATCACACCATTACAAGTTTTTGTTTTAAAAAAACATAAACAAATTGATATATGATTTTTTTCGTTCAAAATTGTATTAATTTTGCTATATTAAGTATTTCTTAGCAGTTTAATATATAGATTGTTCAGAACATTTTGTGATCAATCAACTGAAGTTTGATTTCGAGTTTTTGAATTTTTTCAGAATTTTTATGAATTCCATAAAGGTTAACTAAGTGGGTTTTTTTCAGTTAAAAATATAACAGCATCTTTTATGGTTAATGAAACAGTCAAAAGTTTTTGAGGTCCACAGTTTTATTCTTCATAATTAGCTTTGTGTATCGTAAAAACATCATACTATCAATCAAAATGTCATAAGGTTTATCATTTCATGTATTAAATTTTGATTTTATAAGAAATTTGGTTATCACAACATAAATTTTACATGTCAGGGGGATCCAAATAAATTAATCTATACATGACACAAAGCTAAGTAACATACAGTATATGTAATACACTGCATTTAAATGATTTCCAGTTTGATCAGACACTCTCATTTCCTGTTTGACTGTTTCTCCATTATCTCTGTACGATTAATACCATATCCGCCAATTAACATTTTTAGAGATGTTTTTGTCCATAAGGATTACTTCAGAATTACTAATAAAATTCATATAATTCTAAACTCAAAGTCAGTTTATATAGTATGGAATCAAACGGTTTCATCGCCACACACTCTTTACCACAGGGATATACACCATGTACATGTACTGTGATCGAAGCCTTTCCTTTGTGTCTAATACTCAGTAAAGCTGTTTAATTTTCTAATTATATAATAATACTAACATGAAATTCAAATATGATTATTGAAAATAAAGATACAATCACGTTTTGATGATCTACTTACAGATAACGTCTATTATTAAAACTGCTACTTTTAGTTAGTTATTTTGCAAGATTAAAGAAGCATTTGCCATTAATGTATCTAAATCTGAAATGATACATTAATGAGTTTCCCGACCAAATTAAACTTAAAATCTAAAACAATACAATATGTAAAAGTGATGAGATTTACATTTGTTAGCATGAATCAACATAAATGTTAATCTATCAGAAGTGTTAGCCCTTCAAATAATTGAATTACTGTAGGTTTGTAACATGACCCATGTAACCTGGTAACTCCTCCGTCTCAAACCACACAATTACAGAATCCCATTTTAATTACTTTTCACTGTAAATATGCTCTATAATTACAAAATAAATCATTAGAACAGGACATATTAGTGAAGCTACTTCAAATGAAAAACAGCTTATTGTGGTCATAAAACACCCAAATGTTTTGTAATTTTGATTATGTAAAACTTAATTTTTTCTACAAAGTATCACTAAATAAATCAATTTGAAATCATATCAAGCGTTACAGGTGAGTATTGGATTATACATTAATGTTGACACCGTTAGATTCTTGATTAATGATCCAAAATAAGCATATCCATAGCATTATGTAACGTTACTAAAAATAGACCTTGCTATATTATAACCTTTAAACGACAAATTTACCGGTCCACAATTTTTCTGAAATTTTCACAATATTTACGTCAGGTAATGAGCCAACTTTTCAGAAAATATTTTTGGTGCACTCAAACTGGAAGTGGGTGAATCACCATTGTTAATAATTGACATGGCCGAAAATAACACCCAAAATTTCGATATTTTCTGTCTTTAAAATGTAGCCAAAATTTTATTTGTCACATTTTGCCTACATATTTGTGATCATAATATGTAATTATTTATACTCTTCAGAAAATAATACAGTTTTATGACATAAAGCATTATTTTGATACCCTTTTGGATCAAAAAGGGAACCCTGTCATACACCTCTACAGGGCAGCTTTAATTTGGCCATAGCACAGGCCCCTGGGACCTTTTGAATTTTTTAAACGTATTTCAAGGGTTTGCATTTATGTTGCTACATATAACATTTAATTTCAATAAAATTGGTTCGTGGGCAAATTTCCATTGTTCGTGAAAGAGGTCCTTTACATATCGGAAAATGACACTACCTCGGCTGAGGATCAAACTTAAGACCTCTGGCTCACTAGTCTAATGCTCAACCAATCAAGTTTAAGAGTTCTCTCTAGCCAAGAGGTATATTGTTGCTATTACTTACTAGGGTAACTAAACCATTCTTATTATGGCTTTAACAGTGAATAGACAACGTTATATTTATTAATGATACCTTCAATTAATACCAAGGAAGCTGTATTACTTTCATTATACCAGATATTATAGGTCACTATCCTGTGTACTAAGTAAATCTTTGTGTTGAATGTATTGATATTCACATGATCAGATCCTACTGGACACAGCCAATATGCCGTCCTGGGCTGTAGGTGACGACGGACCTATTGTGGTGACTGATGATGACACTAATCTGCCGGGCTGGGCACAGAGAGGACTAGCTGGTACCACAGTTGACCCCAGTATGCCTTCCTGGGCACAGAGAGGACTAGCTGGTACCACAGTTGACCCCAGTATGCCTTCCTGGGCACAGCAAGAATTACCACAGTATGAATTACCACAGTATTCTACAATTATTCTATTTAAACATATAAACATGTAATAAGATGTTTATCAAGCTTTGTATTTTATTTTGGGGAATATTTCATCAATATCATCATTGTATTTTGTTTTTAATGAGTTATTATATATGCAGAGGTTTTATCGTATATCTCATGTGTAGTTGTAGAATACTAATACTTTTTGTCGCTGCCATTAAATAGGTCAGAGATAAAAGGAGCAGGAAACATATCTCCAGATAAGGCCAGGTCTCCACGCTCTCTTCCAACTCCTCCGTCCCGTCCAGCAGGCCGACCCTCCACACCAACACTCAAACGACCTCCAACCCCTACCTTAAAAACCGGTAAACGATTGAGTGATGCTTTTTACGCCACAGCTGAGACAGATGAATCTCCAACAAAACCAAGTATTCAGGTTTTTCCTGGCAAACATGCTACATCAGAAACCAATCCTGATGATACGCACAAATCCCAAATCAAACTGGTGGACAACATCAATGTTAACAAGGAGAGCGAAGAAAATCCTGAGTGCTTACATATAAAACTCTCGGAAGGAATGCACGCTACCAAGGAGTCAGAACCCCAGGAGGATATTGTTCCCCACAGAAGGACAAACCCTGATATAAGTGCTAACAAACAGTCGACAGAGGAGAGGGATTTACCACGCATGAAGAAGAGTGAGGACATGCATATCACAAAACAAACGGAATCTACCGAGTGGCTGATAAAAAAATCCAGCACATTTGGTCACGTGTCTAAGATGTCCTCTTCAGTAGATGAGTTTGTGGTCCCTGCTCCAAGACTGAAAAAATCTGAACATTTTCATTCTTCTATGGAATCGAAATTCAGTAAAGACTTTGGAATTAAACCTCAAGTCCGAATGAGTAAGACTATGTCATCTACCACAGAGTCTAAATCTGTAGAAGTTAGCAGGCCCCAGATCAAAATGGGTAAAATGTCTGCTTCCACAGAGAGCGAAATGGTGGATCGGGATGAAAACAGATTGCAAAAGTTTAAATCTTTTAATGTGCATGGTCACTCGTCCGACTCAACAGTTCAGCAGTTGATGTATGGAGACGGGAAATCTAAACAGGAGACTGAGCCTCAAGGTAAAGACATGATCAAGTGTGATTAGTGGTCCATTTCAGAGTTATGTCCCTTAATGTTTGTTCTACTTGAGTAATTACTTGGGTTCTTTCAGTTAGGCATATTTTCACTTTGGTAATTGCTTGGGTTCATGTGGGTATCCCTTTCGTTTTCATTCGATTCAGATGTCGGTCAAATGTTTGTAACTAACGTGTATAATGTTCAAAATGATTCAAACATTTGCATGACGTTGAATATAAACAATATGACATTAGGCTAGTTTCTGAAATATTATCAAGCTGATTCGCTCCATCAATCAACAATACCAGAATATATAATTCTTTAAACACATCTAAGGCCCGGTGAATACATGGCTGCAGGGATTTTGCCAGCTATTTCAGGCTTCATCGTCCGTCGTCATTTTCGAATTCCTGCACGTGTCAAAACAACACTGCAAGCAGATCAGCCCTTTGAAGTTTAATCATGATCGTAAGCTTATTTTGCCAGGACAATTGTACGTAAATTTGTTCATTATTTAGGTTCAAAAGTGTAAATATTTGCAGACACTATCATGTTTAGTTATTGCATTATTAGGTTACGATCGTCTGTAGCCTAGCTTTTTTCTTAAACAGACTCATATTTTTTAAAACAAAAACCTCACATTTGAAAATTTTTGTTACTCAACAACACAGTTGAAATCGATGTAAAACTACATAACATAGCACTGTATGTTTGTATAATGTAAAGGGTGTTTTTGTAATGGACAATATACAAAATAGACACCACATATGTTAAGGTCAAAATATTGCAATACATATCACAATACAGCTGTTGTGTATCACAATATATTGTGGTACGCTTCTGCTGTATCGCGGCAGCCCTAGTTAGGACAGTAATTAGTCCACATCTCATTCCACCAATCATAGAGGATCCAGTATCATTTACTGTAATAGTTCACTGATTGTACACATTTTTTTCAGAGCCTGAAGACATACGAGAAGAACCTGTTTGGTTGGATTCCCCAGCCACACAAATGTTTACATACGATGACAACTTTGAGTTCTTAAGTAAGTCTGAAAAAATATCAAATGCTAGATAGACTCTTTTGTTGAGGACCTGCAAGTAATGAAATCCATACATGAGGCAGCAATATCTTTGTAGGGACTTACTGCCTTATTTATGTTCAATCATCACATATCTGAATATTTTGTATGTGATATAATAATGTTTTCTCTTTGTTGTGATGGCTGATTTGTTTTTGTGATTTTTTTTGTCAGTCATTTAGGCTACACCAATTTGAAAAAATAGTTCTTTGGGAATTAGAAATTAAAAGTTGGAGCAAGAGGGTGGAATTTTTTTATTTTAATTTTTTTTTTTTTTTTTTTGATTTCTCATTTTTGGAGAAATCGGAGCGTGCAGGTTGTAAAATGCTATATTTCAATAAATGTAGAATTTAACATGTTCCAATTCATTATATTTGAATGATAATTATTTGCTTTATGTTCTTGAAATATTTTGCTAGGTTTTTATTAGGAACGAATATTAAATGCAGTTTTTTTAATTTTCTTGTTGATTTTGTATGTTCACATCATACAACATTTACATTGCCAATATTATCAGTTTTAATATTACATCTGAATAGTATGAATTTGGAGAAAAAAAATATTTAGGATGGGATGGTAATTTATGTTTTATTGCTAAACACCATAGGAAATCAAAGTTGTTTCAGTTAGAAAAATTAGTAAGAACCAATTAAGGCTACATTATACTAAAAGTCCATGCATGGACTCAGAACGATTCTGATATTATCTCCAACATATGATTCAATAATAGTTTATGTTTCTCATATATGTTTCGTTTTACTGAGACAATACCACAACAATATTAAAATATTATGAAAAACACCCTTCATTAGATCTAACCTACAATTTTGATATTATTTTGCAATGAAAAATAACACAAAAAATTAACACTTAGGGAAAAAAAATGTATCCCCCAGAATGCTTAGAAGTAAGTGAAAGTGTTTTTGTGCGTTCAACATAATATCAAATGCTGATTTTCTACAAGATTCTAGGCCTTATTGCTTTCTCCTGATCACTTGGTGATTTCGGTATATTCAATAAAATTCATACCTAACTCGCCACAATAAGTTAAAGTTGTATGGTCTATCACTTTTCCTCTTTTTGTCATAGTAAAAACTGTTTAAATGTGATACATATTTTTCTCCGTTTATCTGAGTTTTAAACTTTCATTTTACCAATTTTTATAAAGTTGCAGCACAGGAAGTATTATTAATTTTAAAAGTAAAAAATCTTTTTAATGTGTACACGTGAAAAATAGGCTCGAAAGAGGCCGAATCATTCCAAACTCTTCCGAATATCGTCGCGACAATCGCGAAGTTACACGAGAGTTGTGAAACCCAGAGAAATGTCAAATATTTTTCATAAACAAAACATGTGGTCGACCTCAGCAGTTTGATCTACAAAGAAAACAATGCTCGCAGATTACAATATTTGATACACACAATATTGAATTACGGCTATGTGTGAATTAGATGTTTCAAATACTCGCTCTGTAGACATATACCAGCACGATTTGCTCATATTAGCCAGAAGGAAAACGTAAACAAACACATGTGTGCTTGCGCTAGTTACCTGGATCACCACGTGCAGGACGTGTGGACGTCAGTCATGTGATATGATTTGGAATTCTGACAAAACCCAAAGGTACTGAACATGGCGATGATTGAAGGCGTTTTATTCAAAACCAGGAATATATTATCCCTAGTAGGCTGACATATGGTTTTGGGGAGCTTAATCATCAAGATACATGTCCATGTTCAAATATCAAATGTTATAACGACATGTCGTTTCAGTGAAAATTACAAGACATACAACTTAAACGTCCTATGATGAGAAGCTATTTCGATGCAACCTTTGGTTGGTGGTTTTGCAGAATGCAATGTTAATCGTGTTTTAAAAATATTACCGTCAATCACTAACGACTCTAAACGTCAACTCTAGCAAAACTTTGAAAGACCAATCTTTACAACATTCTGTTGCCATGCAGGGGAAGTCCCCTGTTCCTGATTTAACACTCACAACAGAGATTTTCATCTTTCATCTTGTTTTACTTCGGCTGTGAAGTTCAGTTGTAGAAAGCGGCCAACGAAAACATGTTTACATCCTTTGCTATTTTTGTTTTTCTTACGTTTTCAGATCGATTCAAGCGTTTGTGTGACCGAAATATACGGTGTCTAAACTACAAAACAAGAGTACGAACAGAGACAATAATATAAAAAAACTGGAATTCGTTCATCAAAATCCAGAACTCGGAAAACAGGAGCGGGATTATTTATTTATAAATTTTTTCTGAAGTTCCAATTTAAGGAGCAGGAATTCCCGCAAAATATTTTTAAAATTATTGTGGCCTTATTAAATAATCAAGAATAACTTACAAAGAAATGAAATTTTCATTGTGAATCTTTTGCATGTAATATATCGGTACTTTACTTTTGTTGTGACGTTTTTGTCATTCATTTATTATCATATATTAACAGCCAATACACCTGTGGTGGATCTCCTCTCGACAAAGGAGCTGTCAGCCTACGGCAGGTTTGGTGACTACGGTGTGAGTCAGAGTGCTGATGTAGACATGTACAGATATATGCCCCTCCCTCAGCTGCTGGAGCGGTCTGTCACTGCCCCTCTCTTAGCTCAGTAAGTACAGCCCCACTGGAGGGCTCTGTCACTGCCCCTCTCTTAGCTCAGTAAGTACAGCCCTACTGGAGGGGTCTGTCACTGCCCCTCTCTTAGCTCAGTAAGTACAGCCCTACTGGAGGGGTCTGTCACTGCCCCTCTTAGCTCAGTAAGTACAGCCCTACTGGAGGGGTCCGTCACTGCCCCTCTCTTAGCTCAGTAAGTACAGCCCTACTGGAGGGGTCCGTCACTGCCCCTCTCTTATCTCAGTAAGTACAGCCCTACTAGAGGGGTCCTTCACTGCCCTCTCTTAGCTCAGTAAGTACAGCCCTACTGGAGGGGTCTGTCACTGCCCCTCTCTTAGCTCAGTAAGTACAGCCCTACTAGAGGGGTCCGTCACTGCCCCTCTCTTAGCTCAGTAAGTACAGCCCTACTGGAGGGGTCCGTCACTGCCCCTCTCTTAGCTCAGTAAGTACAGCCCTACTGGAGGGCTCTGTCACTGCCCCTCTCTTAGCTCAGTAAGTACAGCCCTACTGGAGGGCTCTGTCACTGCCCCTCTCTTAGCTCAGTAAGTACAGCCCTACTGGAGGGCTCTGTCACAAGCCCCTCTCTTAGCTCAGTAAGTACAGCCCCTACTGGAGGGGTCTGTCACTGCCCCTCTCTTAGCTCAGTAAGTACAGCCCTACTGGAGGGGTCTGTCACTGCCCCTCTCTTAGCTCAGTAAGTACACAGCCCTACTGGAGGGGTCGTCACTGCCCCTCTCTTAGAGTAAGTACAGCCCTCTGGAGGGGTCACACGCCCTCTCTTAGCTCAGTAAGTACAGCCCTACTGGAGGGCTCTGTCACTGCCCCTCTCTTAGCTCAGTAAGTACAGCCCTACTGGAGGGGTCTGTCACTGCCCCTCTCTTAGCTCAGTAAGAACAGCCCTACTGGAGGGGTCCGTCACTGCCCCTCTCTTACTCAGTAAGTACAGCCCTACTAAGGGGTCCTCACTGCCCCTCTCTTAGCTCAGTAAGTACAGCCCTACTGGAGGGTAGTCTGTCACTGCCCCTCTCTTAGCTCAGTAAGTACAGCCCTACTGGAGGGGTCTGTCACTGCCCCTCTCTTAGCTCAGTAAGTACAGCCCTACTGGAGGGGTCTGTCACTGCCCCTCTCTTAGCTCAGTAAGTACAGCCCTACTGGAGGGGTCTGTCACTGCCCCTCTCTTAGCTCAGTAAGTACAGCCCTACTGGAGGGGTCTGTCACTGCCCCTCTCTTAGCTCAGTAAGTACAGCCCTACTGGAGGGGTCCTGTCACTGCCCCTCTCTTAGCTCAGTAAGTACAGCCCTACTGGAGGGGTCTGTCACTGCCCTCTCTTAGCTCAGTAAGTACAGCCCTACTGGAGGGGTCTGTCACTGCCCCTCTCTTAGCTCAGTAAGTACAGCCCTACTGGAGGGGTCTGTCACTGCCCCTCTCTTAGCTCAGTAAGTACAGCCCTACTGGAGGGCTCTGTCACTGCCCCTCTCTTAGCTCAGTAAGTACAGCCCTACTAGAGGGCTTTCTGTCACTAGGTCTGCCCCTCTCTTAGCTCAGTAAGTACAGCCCTACTGGAGGGGTCTGTCACTGCCCCTCTCTTAGCTCAGTAAGTACAGCCCTACTAGAGGGGTCCGTCACTGCCCCTCTCTTAGCTCAGTAAGTACAGCCCTACTGGAGGGGTCTGTCACTGCCCCTCTCTTAGCTCAGTAAGTACAGCTCAGCCCCTCAGTAAGTACAGCCCTACTGGAGGGGTCTTCTGTCACTGCAGCCCTCTCTCTACTCAGTAAGTACAGCCCTACTGGAGGGGTCTGTCACTGCCCCTCTCTTAGCTCAGTAAGTACAGCCCTACTGGAGGGGTCCGTCACTGCCCCTCTCTTAGCTCAGTAAGTACAGCCCTACTGGAGGGTCTGTCACTGCCCCTCTCTTAGCTCAGTAAGTACAGCCCTACTGGAGGGCTCTGTCACTGCCCCTCTCTTAGCTCAGTAAGTACAGCCCTACTGGAGGGGTCTGTCACTGCCCCTCTCTTAGCTCTCAGTAAGTACTCAGTAAGACCCTACTGGAGGGCTCTGTCACAGCCCCTCTCTTAGCTCAGTAAGTACAGCCCTACTGGAGGGCTCTGTCACAGCCCCTCTCTTAGCTCAGTAAGTACAGCCCTACTGGAGGGCTCTGTCACAGCCCCTCTCTTACCTCAGTAAGTACAGCCCTACTGGAGGGCTCTGTCACAGCCCCTCTCTTAGCTCAGTAAGTACAGCCCTACTGGAGGGCTCTGTCACTGCCCCTCTCTTAGCTCAGTAAGTACAGCCCTACTGGAGGGCTCTGTCACTGCCCCTCTCTTAGCTCAGTAAGTACAGCCCTACTAGAGGGGTCCGTCACTGCCCCTCTCTTAGCTCAGTAAGTACAGCCTACTGAGTAGGGTCTGTCACTGCCCCTCTCTTAGCTCAGTAAGTACAGCCCTACTGGAGGGCTCTGTCACTGCCCCTCTCTTAGCTCAGTAAGTACAGCCCTACTAGAGGGGTCCGTCACTGCCCCTCTCTTAGCTCAGTAAGTACAGCCCTACTAGAGGGGTCAATCACTGCCCCTCTCTTAGCTCAGTAAGTACAGCCCTACTGGAGGGCTCTGTCACTGCCCCTCTCTTAGCTCAGTAAGTACAGCCCTACTGGAGGGCTCTGTCACTGCCCCTCTCTTAGCTCAGTAAGTACAGCCTACTAGAGTCACTGCCCTCTCTTAGCTCAGTAAGTACAGCCCTACTGGAGGGCTCTGTCACAGCCCCTCTCTTAGCTCAGTAAGTACAGCCCTAGTCTGCCAGGCGTGCCCCTCTCTTAGCTCAGTAAACCCTACTGAGGGTCTCACTGCCCCTCTCTTAGCTCAGTAAGTACAGCCCTACTGGAGGGCTCTGTCACAGCCCCTCTCTTACCTCAGTAAGTACAGCCCTACTGGAGGGCTCTGTCACTGCCCCTCTCTTAGCTCAGTAAGTACAGCCCTACTGGAGGGCTCTGTCACTGCCCCTCTCTTACCTCAGTAAGTACAGCCATACTAAGGGCTCTGTCACAGCCCCTCTCTTACCTCAGTAAGTACAGCCCTACTGGAGGGCTCTGTCACAGCCCCTCTCTTAGCTCAGTAAGTATAGCCCTACTGGAGTAGTCTGTCACTGCCCCTCTTTTAGCTCAGTAAGAACAGCCCTACTAGAGGGGTCCGCCACTGCCCCTCTCTTACCTCAGTAAGTACAGCCCTACTATAGGGGTCCATCACTGCCCCTCTCTTAGCTCAGTAAGTACAGACATACTGGAGTAGTCTGTCACTGCCCCTCTCTTAGCTCAGTAAGTACAGCCCTACTGGAGGGCTCTGTCACTGCCTTCTCTTAGCTCAGTAATTACAGCCCTACTAGAGGGGTCCGTCACTGCCCCTCTCTTATCTAGGTAAGTACAGCCCTACTAGAGGAGTCCGCCACTGCCCCTCTCTTACCTCAGTAAGTACAGCCCTACTGGAGGGCTCTGTCACTGCCCCTCTCTTAGCTCAGTAAGTACAGCCCTACTGGAGGGCTCTGTCACTGCCCCTCTCTTAGCTCAGTAAGTACAGCCCTACTAGAGGGGTCCATCACTGCCCCTCTCTTAGCTCAGTAAGAACAGCCCTACTGGAGGGCTCTGTCACAGCCCCTCTCTCAGCTCAGTAAGTACAGCCCTACTGGAGTAGTCTGTCACTGCCCCTCTCTTAGCTCAGTAAGAACAGCCCTACTGGAGGGCTCTGTCACTGCCCCTCTCTTAGCTCAGTAAGTACAGCCATACTAAAGGGCTCTGTCACAGCCCCTCTCTTACCTCAGTAAGTACAGCCCTACTGGAGGGCTCTGTCACAGCCCCTCTCTTAGCTCAGTAAGTACAGCCCTACTAGAGGGCTCTGTCACAGCCCCTCTCTTAGCTCAGTAAGTACAGCCCTACTAGAAGGGTCCGTCACTGCCCTTCTCTTAGCTCAGTAAGTACAGCCCTACTAGAAGGGTCCGTCACTGCCCTTCTCTTAGCTCAGTAAGTACAGCCCAAATGGAGGGGTCCGTCACTGCCCTTCTCTTAGCTCAGTAAGTACTGCCCTACTAGAAGGGTCCGTCACTGCCCTTCTCTTAGCTCAATAAGTACAGCCCTACTAGAAGGGTCCGTCACTGCCCTTCTCTTAGCTCAGTAAGTACAGCCCTACTAGAAGGGTCCGTCACTGCCCCTCTCTTAGCTCAGTAAGTACAGCCCTACTAGAAGGGTCCGTCACTGCCCTTCTCTTAGCTCAGTAACTTTGGGTGTTTCTCAATGGTATCATAGTTAGTATAATTGTTGATCCTGTCTCTTGTCATTGTTTACATTTTTATCTGTTGTGTATTCAGGATCTCCCTGGTAAACGACAATGTCATTAACTACTTTACTGTGGACCTTGACATAAAAAATCACTTTGACGCTCTCCGACGGTACCTCTTCATGGGAGATGGAGACTTCGCACAAATCCTCAGCGACATCCTTCTTGAAAAGGTATGCTACTGTAATATCAGTAAATTGGTACCTGGTCATGGCCAATATGAATGACTATAATGGTTAAAACACACAGTCTTGTAAATTTCTGTTATCAATTTGTTTTTTTTTTTCTTTATATCTGGATGTTTTTTGTTATAAATATAAGAGAACAATATCTTATAATTAGTCTTTCAGTTTGCTACCAAATCAGTAGATGTAATGATGTACTTGTAGTGTCTAAAGAATTTTCTCCCTTCAGTTCCTATTATCAGTATTACCTTAGAAACTAAAACCTTTACCTGTAGCTGGCACATAGCCCAAAGGCCCAGGAGATGTTGAATCCAGTGTTTTTGACCAGTGCTCTCAATAAGGCTCTGAAGTCATCTATGCATGCTGACGATCCGTTTGCTGACAACCTTAGCTTTGCTCTACGATATATCCCTAGGGTCTTGATACAGAATGGTATGTGGATACAAGATACAAGAAACTTTATTTATCATCAAATGTGTTACAATAAACATAAGCTCCAAAGAGCTTGTATTTCAACAGTACTTGAAAGGTAATTTTATTGATACAATATTCAAAATAGCAATGAATCATTTTCCATTTACCCTGAAATGCAGATATTTTATTTCAACATCTTGTATCTATTTAATGATTGACTCATTCCTATAATGTTGATAAAAAAATTGTGTTAAAATTACGGTACCTGATCTATTTTCTGAATTTGATGTTGTATACAGTCACAATAATGTCTAATTTCTTTTCAGCCCATGACACGTTAGACTGTTTAGAGCTAAGATACAAGGTTTGTTTCTTATATTGTATTTTCTGAATCTGGATTAGCGTAGCCAATAACAGTAACACTTCAATGATTTTGATGGACACGTATATGGTATATTTTGGATGTTTTAGGTTTATATTTCTTACCTCTCAGAGCCAAGTAATTCTACCCTGTCCATCAATCAATTGTAACTTTTAATCTACATTTACTTACAGGTGAGCTGGCCATTAAATATTGTGATAACAGATTCTCTCATCAACAAGTACAGCAAAGTCTTCTCCTTCATGCTGCAGCTCAAACGTACGGTCTGGGTACTGAAGGATGTGTGGTACAGACTCAAACGTGATGGTAAGTACATTATACGTGTTGTTGTTTTTTTCCCGCGATGGTCAGTACGTTATGCATGGTTGTTTTGTTATTTCCGCGATGTTCAGTACATTATACATGTTTTTTTTTTATTTCAACGATGGTCAGTATGTCATACGTGTTTGTTTATTTATTTCCGCGATGGTCAGTACATTATGCATGTTTTTTTTTAAATTTCCACTATGGTCAGTACGTCATACGTGTTTGTTTATTTTTTTTCCGCGATGGTCAGTACATTTTACGTGTGTTTTTTTATTTCCACTATGGTCAGTACGTCATACGTGTTTGTTTATTTTATTTCCGCGATGGTCAGTACATTATACATGTTTTTTTTTATTTCCACTATGGTCAGTACGTCATACGTGTTTGTTTATTTTTTTTCCGCGATGGTCAGTACATTTTACGTGGGTTTTTTTTATTTTCACTATGGTCAGTATGTCATACGTGTTTGTATATTTTTTTTCCACGATGGTCAGTACATTTTACGTGGGTTTTTTTTTATTTCCACTATGGTCAGTACGTCATACGTGTTTGTTTATTTTTTTTCCGCGATGATCAGTACATTTTACATGTTTTTTTTTATTTCCACTATGGTCAGTACGTCATACGTGTTTGTTTATTTTTTTTCCGCGATGATCAGTACATTTTACGTGGTTTTTTTTAATTTCCACTATGGTCAGTACGTCATACGTGTTTGTTTATTTTTTTTCCGCGATGGTCAGTACATTTTACGAGGTTTTTTTCCATTTCTTTGTAATTGTTAGTACATGTTTTAGTTCGGAAAGCTCATATCGGATCTTAAACATTTACTTTCAAAACACTACTCCTCTTTAATACTGAGTGGATTTTTACCGAATCTGTTGTAAGAAAATAGATTAGGAATATCATTTTCACATAAATACAGCTGGACCACAGCTGGTCCGACCATTGAAGACAGACAGTCAGGGCCCTGAATGAGACATTTTCCTTTTAAATTCCTATTCTTGATAGACCTTTAGAGTAACATAAATACATTCAGTCAATAAGTGATTAGTTTTCGCTATCTAACTGATGCTTTATGATATTACAGCAATGGTTCACAAGGCCGGAGGCTCCCCACAGTTCCGTCAGCTACAACTCTACAGGTACATTTGTCAATTCAGATAAAAGTGCTTTTCTTTGTTTTTGTATAAAAAAAGTCTTATTTTCAAATGAAGAGTAAAAAAATGTATTTAACTAAATATTTTTGCCTTGTAGATTATGAATAAAATACAGGATACTGTACAGTAGCCATTCTTTATAAATAACCACAGATAAATGTGAGGTTTGATTGGTTGTAAATGAGATCTATGTTACAGACAGGTTATAAATGAGATTACAGACAGGTTATAAATGAGATCTACATAATTACAGACAAGTTATAAATGGGACCTGTATAATTACAGACAGGTTATAAATGAGATCTACATAATTACAGACAGGTTATAAATGAGATTACAGAGAGGTTATAAATGAGATCTGTATAATTACAGACAGGTTATAAATGAGATCTGTATAATTACAGACAGGTTATAAATGAGATCTGTATAATTACAGACAGGTTATAAATGAGATCTACATAATTACAGACAGGTTATAAATGAGATCTACATAATTACAGACAGGTTATAAATGAGATCTGTATAATTACAGACAGGTTATAAATGAGATTTGTATAATTACAGACAGGTTATAAATGAGATCTACATAATTACAGACAGGTTATAAATGAGATCTATATAATTACAGACTGGTTATAAATGAGGTCTGTATAATTGCAGACTGGTTATAAATGAGATCTATATAGTTACAGACAGGTTATAATGATCTACATAATTATAGACAGGTTATAAATGAGATCTGTATAATTACAAACAGGTTATTAATGAGACCTGTATAATTACAGACAGGTTTTAAATGAGATCTGTATAATTACAGACAGGTTGTAAATGAGATTTGTATAATTACAAACAGGTTATTAATGAGACCTGTATAATTACAGACAGGTTTTAAATGAGACCTGTATAATTACAAACAGGTTGTAAATGAGATTTGTATAATTACAAACAGGTTATTAATGAGACCTGTATAATTACAGACTGGTTTTAAATGAAACTTGTTTAATTACAGACAGGTTGTAAATGAGATTTTTATAATTACAGACAGGTTGTAAATGAGATCTGTATAATTACAGACAGGTTATAAATGAGATCTGTATAATTACAGACAGGTTATAAATGAGATCTACATAATTACAGACAGGTTATAAATGAGATCTAAATAATTACAGACAGGTTATAAATGAGATCTACATAATTACAGACAGGTTATAAATGAGACCTGTATAATTACAGACAGGTTGTAAATGAGATTTATATAATTACAGACAGGTTGTAAATGAGATCTACATAATTACAGACAGGTTATAAATGAGACCTGTATAATTACAGACAGGTTGTAAATGAGATTTGTATAATTACAGACAGGTTATAAATGAGATCTACATAATTACAGACAGGTTATAAATGAGACCTGTATAATTACAGACAGGTTGTAAATGAGATTTATATAATTACAGACAGGTTGTAAATGAGATTTGTATAGTTACAGACAGGTTATAAATGAGATCTGTATAATTACAGACAGGTTATAAATGAGATCTACATAATTACAGACAGGTTATAAATGAGACCTGTATAATTACAGACAGGTTGTAAATGAGATTTATATAATTACAGACAGGTTGTAAATGAGATTTGTATAGTTACAGACAGGTTATAAATGAGATTTGTATAATTACAGACAGGTTATAAATGAGATCTATATAATTACAGACAGGTTATAAATGAGATCTGTATAATTACAGACAGGTTATAAATGAGATCTGTATAATTACAGACAGGTTGTAAATGAGATCTGTATAATTACAGACAGGTTGTAAATGAGATCTGTATAATTACAGACAGGTTTTGAATGAGACCTGTATAATTACAGACAGGTTATAAATGAGACCTGTATAATTACAGACAGGTTATAAATGAGATCTGTATAATTACAGACAGGTTATAAATGAGATCGATATAATTACAGACAGGTTATAATGATCTACATAATTACAGACAGGTTATAAATGAGATCTGTATAATTACAGACAGGTTATAAATGAGACCTGTATAATTACAGACAGGTTGAAAATGAGATCTGTATAATAACAACAGGTTGTAAATGAGATTTGTATAATTACAGACAGGTTTTGAATGAGACCTGTATAATTACAGACAGGTTTTGAATGAGACCTGTATAATTACAGACAGGTTATAAATGAGATCTGTATAATTACAGACAGGTTGTAAATGAGATCTATATAATTACAGACAGGTTGTAAATGAGATCTAAATAATTACAGACAGGTTATAAATGAGATCTATATAATTACAGACAGGTTATAAATGAGACCTGTATAATTACAGACAGGTTATAAATGAGATCTGTATAATTACAGACAGGTTGTAAATGAGATCTAAATAATTACAGACAGGAGATGCAGCACTTTGTGAAGGTGATGCAGGGTTACATAGCTAACCAAGTTATACATGTTACCTGGTGTGAATTTACCGAGGCACTAACCAATGACGTCCATAACCTTGACGATCTTCACAAAGTCCATGCCGACTACCTTAACAAGGCCATATTTAGGTGGGTACAGCTTAACTCATTCCATTCAACACCCTATATGTAACAGTTACTGGTTAGCTCACTAAGTTCAGCACCCTCTATATAACCGTTACTGGTCCATAGTTTTCATTAACACTTTTAGTGGTAAAATGATTGAACCTGAAAATTTTATCACTTTTCCAGTGACATATAATCAGTCGTAAGACTGAACGTTGTACAAAACTTTGTACTTTAAATGATACCTAGTGGTTTTCATGCAAACATTGCTCTGCTAAAATATGACTTTTCAAGCTGTCTCTGTATGGTAAAAATGTCAAAATAAGTAGGTCTATAGTACTTTATCCTGTTTGTCTCTGTTTTATTTACCAGATGTTTACTCAACAAGAAGGCCGGAGCAGTGATGAAGATCATACAGGACATCTTTTCGCTGATCCTGAAGTTCCGACTACAGCTTGTTAATGCAGAATGGCGGTATGATAAAGACACAGGACAGTCTCACTCAAACTTCCAGAGTCTCACTCAAACTTCCAGAGTATGGTCGCCTCGTACAAAGCCTTCAGGGAGTACTCAGTCTTCCTCTTCAAAGGTTGGTTTACTTAGTGAGTACTCAGTCTTCCTCTTCAAAGGTTGGTTTACTTAGTGAGTACTCAGTCTTCCTCTTCAAAGGTTGGTTTACTTAGTGAGTACTCAGTCTTCCTCTTCAAAGGTTGGTTTACTTAGTGAGTACTCAGTCTTCCTCTTCAAAGGTTGGTTTACTTAGTGAGTACTCAGTCTTCCTCTTCAAAGGTTGGTTTACTTAGTCATAGGTTCCTTGGTTACATCTTCTTTGGTTCTGCTAATAATGAGTAAAGCTTGCAGATAGATAGGGTGAACAAGATCTTCATCCAAGTTACAAAGGAGAAGGTACGTTAAGACTCGAATATGGCCCCAAAATTAATTCTCCAGTAAAGAACAACATATTTTGCCATATAACTGTTGAATACATTTGCTAACACATTATATCCCGAAAATATCCCGCATGTGCCAATTATGTTCACTATGACGTCATCAACATGCAGTTCCCCGCCATTTTTCACAAAAATCCTTGAAAAATCATACTTTTTGAGTGGTTTTCTCTAAAAATGAATGTGGCCGCCTTCGTAGAGCAGAAAGAGATTTTCACACGTTGTGTATCGTGTATTTACGCATATCCATGCAAAATATAAAGTTGCTCCAAGGTGGCGGCCAAACCTATTTCAAGCCCTTTCTAACCTAAAGATGATGAATTTCTAGCAAAATTTGGCGAGAAGAGGAAAATCATCAATTTGATGACGTCATAGGTGGAGCACATCGTGTTCATGGTTATAAAAAGTTATGTTTTGATGAATGGCAAGTATGAGAGTATTTATTGATGTGAAATTGGTGTGGATCAGAGTTAATATTTTTCGGCCTGAAAAATTAAGGCCAAATACTGGTGCTATCATATCTACTCCTTTGTGAATTTGTGACTAAGATCGAACATTTAAGATCCATATACAGGTACAATGTAATCTATACAACATGTCATAAAATCACTAAAAATAATGTTATTTTTGTTTGTTTTTAACTATTGATACTGTATTTGTTTCAGTTGTCAATAAGCTGTCCATTAGAGGATACCAGCCCCACTTACAGGAACTTTTGCTACGTCTGAACTTCAATGATTATTACAAGGCTAAATAGACGTCAAACCTGCTGTACTTACAAGAACTGTTGCTGCATCTGAGTCTCAAGCATTATTTTTACAACACTAAAAAGTGATCAAACCCTTTACTAGAGGATGACAGGAGATGACTTAAAAGTCAAGAATATAGTATGACTACAGTGACGGTCAAGGTCAAGTATTTGAATGAGCATTTAACAAATTCTGAGAGTTAATGGCAGAACTACAATTATGAATTGTTCTTGCTTTGCAACAGTTCTTTAAAAAAAATAACTTGTATAACTGTGATATTTGCTGATGCATTTATATTAATGTAAAACTGATATGATATATATGCTGTTGAAATGTATATTTATGTAAAATGCAACATAAAAATGTTATTTAGATCAACTTGTATCTGTGTGTTATTTTATTACAAGTCACTACAAGGGTCCAGTAGCATTCATTTCTCACCTGCTGAACAAATATCCTGTGTGTGCTACAGGCCACTGTCATATTTCCAGGCCCTTTGGTCATTGAAGAAAGGCTCTTTTAGGAACTAATCTTACATACACATGGACAGGGAATTTTGAATGTGGGTCAAAGTCATTAATCAAAATGGATCACTTGGTACCTTTGGTGGAGAATTTGCCTTAAAGAATTTAGCCAATTTTACTCTACAACTTTCAAAAACATCAAGATCATTCATTTGAAGAAACTTGGTAGTCTTTCAACAAGTTACAGGCAAAACGGTTTCCAATAACTACCATGCTTCTAACCTCGAAGGAAGGCCAAAGTTATTTATATGTATAATTTTGTTGCACTTCAGTCCATCAAGTGTGCCAAGTTAATTACCTAAGAAGTAGTTTAGATTGATTCCTGTGATTAATGTTATTCAGTTAAGAACTCAAGTATATGCATGCCTCAGCCCCAATATCTGGTTTCCAAGCCTTTTGGTTATAAATTTATGATTTAAGTCATTAATTTGAAATTTATCCTAGGATTCTACCAGTTAAATTCTGTAAAAGCAGGTAATTTTGCTTATGATATTCATTTTAATGACGATTTCACTGGAAAACTAATGTATATCCAGGAGCATCTTCGATACTCCAGGGGTTCCGATCACTTTTGATCTCTACACCCCTGGACTATCTCATAGTGAGATTGAAGGCAGCTCAGCGGAAAACATTTGACCAATCACAGGCCAGCAAAGATTTCCTTTGAAGACTACAGAGAGAGCGATGCCTAACATCAAAGCCACACAGTCGACCACACACAGTGTACCGTTATACGGCTCTTTTGATGTGCATCAAATGACTAAATTACCTGTTCTTTTCTGTTGCCTCCAGTTTTACTATGAGATAGTCCAGGGATGTAGAGATCGTAAGTGATCAGAACCCACAGAGTATCGAGGATGATCTAGGGGAGACAATCCTTAAATAAAGTGATTTACAGCGAGTACATTGCCTCGACAGTCAGTAACGTAAGTCAACATTTTGTACAGCCAGGGGAGACAATCCTTAAATAAAGTGACTTGCAGCGAGTACATGGCCTTGACAGTCAGTAACTTAGGTCAACATCATGTACAGCCAGGGGAGACAATCCTTAAATAAAGTGACTTACAGTGAGTACATGGCCTCGACAGTCAGTAACTTAGGTCAACATTATGTACAGCCAGGGGAGACAATCCTTAAATAAAGTGACTTACAGCGAGTACATGGCCTCGACAGTCAGTAACTTAGGTCAACATTATGTACAGGCAAGGGAGACAATCCTAAATTAAATAAAGTGACCTACAGCGAGTACATGGCCTCGACAGTCAGTAACTTAAATCAACATTTTGTACAGCCAGGGGAAACAATCCTTAAATAAAGTGACTTACAGTGAGTACATGGCCTTGACAGTCAGTAACTTAGGTCAACATTATGTACAGGCAAGGGAGACAATCCTTAATTAAATAAAGTGACTTACAGCGAGTACATGGCCTCGACAGTCAGTAACTTAGGTCAACATTTTGTACAGCCAGGGGAAACAATCCTTAAATAAAGTGATTTACAGTGAGTACATGGCCTTGACAGTCAGTAACTTAAGCCAACATTATGTACAGCCAGGGGAGACAATCCTTAAATAAAGTGATTTACAGTGAGTACATGGCCTCGACAGTCTGTAACTTAGGTCAACATCATGTACAGCCAGGGGAAACAATCCTTAAATAAAGTGCCTTACAGTGAGTACATGGCCTCGACAGTCAGTAACTTAGGTCAACATCATGTACAGCCAGGGGAGACAATCCTTAAATAAAGTGACTTACAGCGAGTACATGGCCTCGACAGTCAGTAACTTAGGTCAACATCATGTACAGCCAGGGGAGACAATCCTTAAATAAAGTGATTTACAGTGAGTACATGGCCTCGACAGTCAGTAACTTAGGTCAACATTATGTACAGCCAGGAGAGACAATGCTTAAATAACCTTTAGTAGCTATGGACAGCATGTAAAGTAAGACAGAAAAGGATCATATTACAACCTGAATCCAATAATATTAGACATCGATATTGAGAAACCTCTGATGGGCATTATCGACACGACGTAATGATCGAAAGTGTCTCCTCGTGCTATTCCTATAACATTGTTGGAGTAATTACAACCTGAGCTTCATTCCCCAAGACTACTCGCTAAACTGTCAAGTACTACGGTAACTACTAACTATTACAGAAGATTAAATTCTATCCATTTATCGTTGGGATTATCTGGATTCCTGTCTTGAACAGTGAATAAGATCAGTGCTGCATTTTACTGTATAAATTTATTTATTAAATATATTTGATAAAACACAATCACTGTATTCATGATTTTATTGAAGCTTAAAATTACACAACACTTATTGCACAATTCCCATACAAAGGTAACATGTTAGGTAAAATGTGAATTGCAACAATGACTACTAGCAACGTTCATACCTACAGTCACAGTAACAATACATTTATATATGCAACAAACAATTTAACCAAGTAATAGTTTCGTTGAAAATTTGTTGATCAAGCTGCATTTTACTGTATGAATTTTTAATACCTGGGGTATATTTGACACAACACAATCACTGTATTCAAGCTGAAGCCCAAATCTGTACAGCAATGGAACAGTTATTGCTTCTGTGAACTCAGAAATGTGAGGTGCATTTACAGAATCTTAAATAGCACTGAAACAAACGATTACCGGTACGTGAATACACAAGGTTTCTTCTTTCTAATGTTCATCAGTTTGTAGACACGATTCATCCAAATATCAAAGGCAAATTATAACTTGGACTTTTATAGTATTGATGGTAATGGTATGACACACACTCACATCCTCTAATGGAATGTATTACTTCTCATATCATTGTATACCTAGGCAGATGTGTCGAAAAATTTCCCTATTATAGCCTCAACATCCGGAATGGTGTACTTGATGTATTTCTCCCTGTTCTTGGTGAAGTTCAGTTTCTCATACTTCTGTAAGAACACTGTATATGATGGCACTATGTAGTCTCTGTTCTCTTTCTTCAGCATTTCTCTCAACTCCTGGTCAGGTATGGCGTAACCTTTCTGTATTCTCAGAATCTCATCCAGCTCTTTGTTGAACCCCTGTTAAATAATAGAAGAAATCTATTAGGCATTTAAAATATGGAAAAAATTTGTCTAGTTAAGACATTCAGACATTCTACCTGACTACCACTGAACCTCCGCCTCTGTATGGGTATTTGCCAGGTATTCTCTGGAAACCTGATATTTCCTTCAATGACATTGTACAAGTTACTCTGGTAACTGGGTAGTAATAGGAGGTTAACGGGACATGAACCTTAAATAGTTTGTTCTGTAGGCTTAGATATAGTTTTCAGATGTTTATTGAATATTTTATTACAATGATTGGTTATCTAAAACCACAGGAAAACGTGGGGAATACCTACCCCAAAAATGATAAATTGACCGTCATATTCTATTTTTGGAACACAAAATGAAAGCTGGTCGAGAGCGAGGTTATAATGAACAACAAACTTGCTGACACAACAAGGAATAGTAGTTTTCCACATTTTAAGATTATTTTCATATTTACGATGGTTGACATATGAAGTATAAGCCATATTTGTTATTTCGTTATAAAACAATTTGTATTTAGCATAAAAATGATAAGTCAAAAGTCAAACAAGACTTTTCATTCGACGGGGCACCGCGAAGGGAGGTTCTTGATTATTACACATATGTACATCACAAAAGTATAAAGTAGGAAGTTGCTCCCGTCTCTTGCATTTCAGTGATCCATTTATATTTACCTACTTTCCCAATCACACGTTACTGACTCTTGTCGGACTCCGTTTTCTATCGGAATTTATTTGTGTTCGCTTTACCCTCGTTTCTGACCCAATTTTTTTGTTTACATTCATTTAATTTGTGCAGTGCATTGTCGGAGGTCAAAGTTCAACACTACTATTTTATCACACTCGGTCTACAAAATTCGACCGGGCTGGTTCAAAATACAGAAAGATGGAATTTCCATTATAATCATTTTATTTGACACATTTGCACAATAACTGATATACATGTATATTACTTAGTATGGTATCTGACACGTCTTAAATAAGTATATTACTCAAATTTACATGGTTTATTTAGGTTCATGTCCCTTTAAAGCAAAACCGACTGACTAAAGAATCTACTTGGTAAAGTGTTTATGTTAAGATCTCAGTACATAATTCTGAAATCTCTATTTAAATGTGTATTTTAAGATCACTGACTCTTCTGCACAGGTGGATGTTGAATGACATGTCCTAGATTTTGTAACATAAGCAAATACTGAAAAGAGAAAGCTATGAACAGGAATTGCAATACTCACTGTAAACTTATCTTTGATGTTCTGTTTCTCTTTATCCTTTAACTGAAATAGAAAATTACCAGATTCATACAGACATTAATGCAATGGTCAATTAATGTCCAGTAATTACATGTTGATGATGTAATTATGATCATGGCCACATAAACATGACATACCTTAGCTGTTTCCAAGGATTGTGTTCTCTGCATTGACATCGGCTCATTGACCTCCAGTATATAATGCATCACCCGACTCCAACTGTAAATAAACAACATCAGAATACTGAATGAACAATCCAACTCCATATCAGGATAATATCATATCTATTTTCTATATTAATACATAGAACAGAGTTATCTGCCCATACTAATAGGAATTGATTGTGATATGTGTTTGTGAGTGTAACGTCATAATTTTCAAAGAAAGCATTAGTTAGCTCACAAAATAATGATGTCACAATGTTTACCTACTCGCAAGATAGATTACTCCATAATATGCAAAGATGGAATTATAGGATATGCTTGATCTATATAATACTGATGATGATAGGTGTATCTTACAATCACACACATACACAGTTGAGGGTGAACGTGTTTCATTTGCACAAACTAAACTCCTCCAACATGAACATAACATCAGCTTTATTCTAATCTTCAGTGAGATAACAATCTTTCATATTTAATTCATGATGTAATATGTTCATGTCGAACCTGCTCAATACCTACCTCTGAGAATAGTGTTTCTTTTCTTCATGTATCTTATCCTCGTAATACTGCCCCACCTCTTTATTCCACGTGTGGATGAGTTCAAGTAAACCAGATCTAGAAATAATCAAAATGTACATGTAATTAAAACAGGAAGGTATGTAAGTAAGTGTATTGTTAGTTGATTACTATGAGCTTTCATATTATCTGATATTAACTCAGCCATTTTGTATATGCAATCTACAACTTAGGCTGCAAATTATCTTAATCAATGACAAAAAGACATACACAGACAAGTACAATACATCAGTTACCTACCCTTGCAGTCTCTTGAATTCTAATATGAAGCAATTTCCAAAGAATTTCTGGATTTCAATCAGAGTCACTTAATTTTGTTAAATGAAATAAATAATACCTGAGGATGCTTGGCCAATAGTAAGTATAAATCATTGTGTACCTTTGTATAGACTTGAGAATGTAGTTGTAGTTGTTCAACATAAACACTGGCCTCAATGTCGGATCACTGTATGTCTCAGCCTTGTTACTTAGATTCAGACCTAATGCAGACAGTACCTTGGCTGCAATAGAGATGGTATAAAAGCATTTTTAATCTAATATTAAATCAATCTAGATAAAATATTTATTTATTTTCTTCCTGTGAATTGAAACATAAACAGGACTGGTACTTACTGCAGTACTCGGCCAGCTTTAGTTTACTCTTCTTGGCATCAACAGCTTCTGATGGAGCAGCCTTCTCTCCTGGAATGATTTAAAACAATAGATTTCATACCTGCATACACTACATATTTTTATGAAACTGGATTATTTTGTTAGAACAACTGTTTCCAGTTACAGAAGTCCACAGTCAAGAATTTTTTATGGCGTGACCATTTTTTTCATCCTTAAGTTTACTTGTCATGACTAAAAAACATTAAAAATAACCTTAAACAAAACCATACTTGTGTAGATCAAATGCAGCATTATGAGATGGTAAAACATCACATGCTGCCTTAGTGTAACAGGATGTACTCACCGTGCATCAACAGCATGGCCCCAGCCGTATCAGAATAGTCTAACAGAGGCTCCAGGAATATAATGGTCTGAAAGGTGAAGTGAAATATTATAGTCAGTATCAGAATAGTCTAACAGAGGCTCCAGGAATATAATGGTCTGAAAGGTGAAGTGAAATATTATAGTCAGTATCAGAATAGTCTAACAGAGGCTCGAGGAATATAATGGTCTGAAAGGTATATACAAATGTATATCATAATATCAAAACTGGAATCAGTAACTGGCAGTTGAAAGGTAGAGTTTAGTTATAATTATACTTTCGCTGTATTATAAAACTTACATGATTTGTTAGCTCATGGACTGTTCCATCCCTAGGCATGGAGGCTTTGTCTGGGTCGTTCTAATGGAAAAGTAAACATTTAGCTCTCACGAAATTGTATTGGAACATCAGCATTTAAAATAGATTTAGATTAAACTACAGCAAACTTGATTACAAAGAAGAATAAGAACAGAAGAACATCTTTCTACTTGAAATTTCAAGTCATATGCAAGAGAATTTATAAAGGTTACTTTCATTCTTTGATTTTATGTGATATTTTTTCTAAAACAGCTAGAAACCAAATATCTGTACGTCATCTTGCCTCATACATTATTAGAAGATTGAAAGTGTATTTAACTTTTTCAGAAAGCACAATCATGTTTAGTTGCAGTTTCATTGAACTAAGGTGATGAAAACATTTGCTGCAATTGTATATGGTAACAAAGAATAATCAATGTTCTGCACTCACCTTTATACTCTCAACAAACTCCTCTAGAGCCTTGGCACCCTACAATCAAACATTTTATTTTTAACCATATTGCAAAACACTTCGTACCTTTCACTATCAAATTCACATATATATTACGTAAATTAAAATTCATTTCATATTCATATTAAGATTTATAAAATTCACGACGACTATATGCTCCATCAATTGTTTAAAATTTCTAATATTCATTACAATTCTATCTTTATCTGCATTTACTACGGCCGAGATGGAATAGGATTGTATATACTTACTGTGCTCCCTAGTGTAGACAACAGGGAGATCAATTTGGCCCGTGTCGGAGTGGTACAGCCCTACAAACAGAAGACATACATTGACAGGTAAACAAGGACATAGTCATTCAGATCCCCCGCCAATAGAGATATCAAAGCTGAAGTAAGTTTGATTGTGGAGACTAATGTGTATGAAACAAGAGGCCCAGAGGGCCTGTATCACTCACCTGGTTTGTAATGCCAAGTAATGTTCTGAATACAGGTTCATTGTTTCTTTTCTGAAGGAATTTTAATATTAACCTCTAAATCCCATAATATTAACCTCTAAATCCCCTATTGGGCCCCACCCCTCCTGCCCCCAAGGGGTCAGAGCCAAAATTTATACAAGTTCTGTTCTCCTACCCCCAGGGATGTTTATGGCCAAATTTGGTTACAATCCATGCAGAACTCTAGGACAAATACCGATTTATAGGATTGACCTCTATTTCCCCTATTGGGCCCCACCCCTCCAGCCCCCGAGGGACCAGAGCCAAAATTTATACAAACTCAGTTCTTATTCTCCCAAGGATATTTCTGGCCAAATTTGGTTACATTCCATGCAGAACTTTATGACTAGTAGCGATTTAAAGGATTTACCTCTATTTCCCCTATTGGGCCCCACCCCTCCAGCCCCCGAGGGGCCAGAGCCAAAATTTATACAAGTTCTGTTCCCCTTCCCCCAAGGATGTTTGTGGCCAAATTTGGTTACAATCCATGTAGAACTCTATGACTAGTAGCGATTTAAAGGATTTACCTCTATTTCCCTTATTGGGCCCCACCCCTCTTGCCCCAGGGGGTCAGAGCAAAAATTTATACAAGTTCTGTTCCCCTTCCTCCAAGGATGATTGTAGCCAAATTTGGTTACATTCCATTCAGAACTCTATGACTAGTAGCGATTTGAAGGATTTATCTCTATTTCCCCTATTGGACCCCGCCCCTCTTGCCCCTGGGGGATCAGAGCCAAAATTTATACAAGTTCTGTTCCCATTCCCCCAAGGATGTTTGTGGCTAATTTTGGTTACAATTCATGCAGAACTCTAGGACAAGTAGCGTTTTAAAGGATTTACCTCTATTTCCCCTATTGGGCCCCGCCCCCGGGGGACCAGAGCCAAAATTTATACAATTTCTGTTCCCCTTCCCCCAAGGATGTTTGTGGCCAAATTTGGTTACATTCCATTCAGAACTCTATGACTAGTAGCGATTTAAAGGATTTATCTCTATTTCCCCTATTGGGCCCCGCCCCTCTTGCCCCTGGGGGATCAGAGCCAAAATTTATACAAGTTCTGTTCCCCTTCCCCCAAGGATGTTTGTGGCTAATTTTGGTTACAATCCATGCAGAACTCTAGGACAAGTAGCGTTTTAAAGGATTTACCTCTATTTCCCCTATTGGGCCCCGCCCCCGGGGGACCAGAGCCAAAATTTATACAATTTCTGTTCCCCTTCCCCCAAGGATGTTTGTGGCCAAATTTGGTTACATTCCATTCAGAACTCTATGACAAGTAGCGTTTTAAAGGATTTATCTCTATTTCCCCTATTGGGCCCCGCCCCTCTTGCCCCTGGGGGATCAGAGCCAAAATTTATACAAGTTCTGTTCCCCTTCCCCCAAGAATGTTTGTGGCTAATTTTGGTTACAATCCATGCAGAACTCTAGGACAAGTAGCGTTTTAAAGCATTTACCTCTATTTCCCCTATTGGGCCCCGCCCCTCCTGCCCCCGGGGGACCAGAGCCAAAATTTATACAAGTTCTGTTCCCCTTCCCCCAAGGATGTTTGTAGCCAAATTTGGTTACATTCCATTCAGAACTCTATGACAAGTAGCGTTTTAAAGGATTTATCTCTATTTCCCCTATTGGGCCCCGCCCCTCTTGCCCCTGGGGGATCAGAATCAAAATTTATACAAGTTCTGTTCCCCTTCCCCCAAGAATGTTTGTGGCTAATTTTGGTTACAATCCATGCAGAACTCTAGGACAAGTAGCGTTTTAAAGCATTTACCTCTATTTCCCCTATTGGGCCCCGCCCCTCCTCCCCCGGGGGGGGGGGGGGGGGTCAGAGCCAAAATTTATACAAGTTCTGTTACCCCTCCCCCAAGGATAGCGATTTAAAGGAAATGTTGACGACGGACGGGACGGACGCGCGATAGCATCGCCGCGCCATGGTGAGCTAAAAAAAAAAGGAAAAAGGAAGTTGAGCTAAAGAAAAGAAAAATGGAGTATAATTCAAGTAGAGCGGGGCTGCAATTGTTGAATCAGGTATACAGCCTTGACATTTGTATTAGACTATATACACAAAGATGGGTGGAGTTTTGCAAAGTAACATTTACCATTTACCATGATATTTTCAGCAATGTTTCCATGGTAACGGAAAAAGTGCAAAAAATGAAAACCTAAAAATAGCAAAAGGTACTACTAGACCATAAGAACAATGTGTCTATGAAGTTTCATGGAAATATCTCTGCTGGTTTTAGAGTTGTGCTCCGGAAACGATTCTTACACAAAAATCTGCCATTTTCAGCAATGTTTCCATGGTTACAGAAAAAAGTGCAAAAAGTGAAAACCTTAAAATAGCAAAAGGCACTACTAGACCATAAGACTAATGTGCCTATGGAGTTCCGTGCATATATCTCAACCAGTTTTCCAGTTATGCTGCAGAAATGAACATGGTACAAAAATATGATATTTTCAGCAATGTTTCCATGGTTACGGAAAAAGTGCAAAAAATGAAATCCTAAAAATAGCAAAAGGTACTACTAGACCATAAGAACAATGTGTCTATGAAGTTTCATGGAAATATCTCTGCTGGTTTTAGAGTTGTGCTCCGGAAACAATTCTTACACAAAAATCTGCCATTTTCAGCAATGTTTCCATGGTTACAGAAAAAAGTACAAAAAGTGAAAACATTAAAATAGCAAAAGGCACTACTAGACCATAAGACCAATGTGTCTATGAAGTTTCGTGGAAATATCTCTTCTGGTTTTAGAGTTATGCTCCGGAAACGAACCTGGTACAAAGTATGATATTTTCAGCAATGTTTCCATGGTTACAGAAGTGCAAAAAATGAAATCCTAAAAATAGCAAAAGGTACTACTAGACCATAAGAACAATGTGTCTATGAAGTTTCATGGAAATATCTCTGCTGGTTTTAGAGTTGTGCTCCGGAAACAATTCTTACACAAAAATCTGCCATTTTCAGCAATGTTTCCATGGTTACAGAAAAAAGTACAAAAAGTGAAAACATTAAAATAGCAAAAGGCACTACTAGACCATAAGACCAATGTGTCTATGAAGTTTCGTGGAAATATCTCTTCTGGTTTTAGAGTTATGCTCCGGAAACGAACCTGGTACAAAGTATGATATTTTCAGCAATGTTTCCATGGTTACGGAAAAAATGCAAAAAATGAAAACCTAAAAATAGCAAAAGGCACTACTAGACCATATGACCAATGTGTGTATGAAGTTTTGTGGAAATATCTCTACTGGTTTTAGAGTTATGCTCCGGAAACAATTCGTACGGACGGACAGACGGACGGACAGACGGACGGACGGACGGAACCCATTTGTATATCCCCCGCCAACTTCGTTGGGCGGGGGATAATTAATGTAGTTAGTACAACAAAAGGAAGAAAGTTGAAAATATGTTGTTGGCAAATAAACTAGATCCTTTTCATTCTGTACACAATTGTTTTCCTCAAAAAGATTACATACATTTATTTAAAACTTTTTCTGTATACCTTTAATCAATAAATTAACCATAAAGACAAACAGTAATATATATGTATGAGACTAAAGAGTCCTTATTCTTGATGCAGCTTTTACCTCCAATGTGAAGTCAAACTCTGGTCTGATGGTACGTAGGTGTTTCACAACAGGAAATATCGTAAGCACAGCCATGAACTCATGTTTAGCAATATTCTTTTTAGCGTTACTCGCCAACAACTGGAAGAAAAGATGGATTTCAAGTCAACAAGTGAAGTGTGAAATCATCAAACTGAAGTGAATCTAAACACTCTTTATTAATGATTATAGTTTGAGGACCTTTAAATAATCTACTTTTTCACCATAATAAACATTCAGCAATCTTAGCAAGATTTACAAAATACTGCTCTGCCATTTAGTTTTGAATAGATTTGATATTTACTAAATCAACTACGACAAATGAATTAAAAGTATATTTTCTAAAGATACAACACAAAGCCGATAAAAGATGCATGTTGTATATTTAAAATATACAAACCTCTCCTTCACTGACCACAGTGTCAATGGCCTGCTGTACAACACCATCAAACACTGTACGATGATGTTTCTCTGGTACTATACCAGACATCAGCTGGTTCTCACTCTACAACAAAGACACATCATTAAAGATGAAAAGAAAAACATAATGGATCATTGAGACAACACACAGAGTAGACAGAGTAATATAGTCAGTTCTTGATTTGTGGTCATAGTTTTGAGACACCATACAAAGTACATACAATGTAATATAGTCAGTTCTTGATTTGTGGTCATAATTTGAGACACCACACAAAGTACATACAATGTAATATAGTCAGTTCTTGCTTTGTGGTCATAGCTTTGAGACACCACACAAAGTACATACAATGTAATATAGTCAGTTCTTGATCTGTGGTCATAGTTTTGAGACACCATACAAAATAGACAACCAGTAATATAGTCAGTTCTAGATTTTTAAAATATATACCTGCATAAGTTTGAGTAGAGCAGTCAGCTCGGTGATGTAGATATCTATCTCTACGTCCAGACTCTCCTCTTTGATCACATCTGTATACGAACCTTGGCGGCGATGACCTGTGAATCATTACAATAAAAGTTCTTAAACTTGTGCTTGTTAGGAAGACATCTTCAGTCAAATACAGTTATAGGAATTTATCGATTTCTGTGTAAAGGAATCAACAAAGCATTACCTGTAAAAGTCTAACCAATGTCTACAAAAACATTACCTGTACAAGTCTAACCACTGTCTACAAAAACATTACCTGTACAAGTCTAACCACAGTCTACAAAAACATTACCTGTACAAGTCTAACCACAGTCTACAAAAACATTACCTGTACAAGTCTAACCACTGTCTACAAAAACATTACCTGTAAAAGTTTAGCCACTGTCTACAAAAACATTACCAGTAAAAGTCTAACCACTGTCTACAAAAACATTACCTGTTAAAGTTTAGCCACTGTCTACAAAAACATTACCTGTGAAAGTCTAACCACAGTCTACAAAAACTTTACCTGTACAAGTCTAACCACTGTCTACAAAAACATTACCTGTACAAGTCTAACCACTGTCTACAAAACCTTTACTTGTACAAGTCTAACCACTGTCTACAAAAACATTACCTGTACAAGTCTAACCACTGTCTACAAAAACTTTACCTGTAAAAGTCTAACCACTGTCTACAAAAACTTTACCTGTAAAAGTCTAACCAATGTCTACAAAAACATTACCTGTTAAAGTCTAACCACTGTCTACAAAAACATTACCTGTACAAGTCTAACCACTGTCTACAAAAACATTACCTGTACAAGTCTAACCACTGTCTACAAAAACATTACCTGTAAAAGTCTAACCACTGTCTACAAAAACATTACCTGTTAAAGTTTAGCCACTGTCTACAAAAACATTACCTGTGAAAGTCTAACCACAGTCTACAAAAACTTTACCTGTACAAGTCTAACCACTGTCTACAAAAACATTACCTGTACAAGTCTAACCACTGTCTACAAAACCTTTACTTGTACAAGTCTAACCACTGTCTACAAAAACATTACCTGTACAAGTCTAACCACTGTCTACAAAAACTTTACCTGTAAAAGTCTAACCACTGTCTACAAAAACTTTACCTGTAAAAGTCTAACCAATGTCTACAAAAACATTACCTGTTAAAGTTTAGCCACTGTCTACAAAAACATTACCTGTGAAAGTCTAACCACTGTCTACAAAAACATTACCTGTACAAGTCTAACCACTGTCTACAAAAACATTACCTGTACAAGTCTAACCACTGTCTACAAAAACATTACCTGTACAAATCCAGCCACTGTCTACAAAAACATTACCTGTACAAATCCAGCCACTGTCTACAAAAACATTACCTGTACAAATCCAGCCACTGTCTACAAAAACATTACCTGTACAAATCCAGCCACTGTCTACAAAAACATTACCTGTACAAGTCTAACCACTGTCTATAAAAACATTACCTGTACAAGTCTAACCACAGTTTACAAAAACATTACCTGTACAAGTCTAACCACTGTCTACAAAAACATTACCTGTACAAATCCAGCCACTGTCTACAAAAACATTACCTGTACAAATCCAGCCACTGTCTACAAAAACATTACCTGTACAAATCCAGCCACTGTCTACAAAAACATTACCTGTACAAATCCAGCCACTGTCTACAAAAACATTACCTGTACAAATCCAGCCACTGTCTACAAACACATTACCTGTACAAATCCAGCCACTGTCTACAAAAACATTACCTGTACAAGTCTAACCACTGTCTATAAAAACATTACCTGTACAAGTCTAACCACAGTTTACAAAAACATTACCTGTACAAGTCTAACCACTGTCTACAAAAACATTACCTGTAAAAGTCTAACCACTGTCTACAAAAACATTACCTGTAAAAGTCTAACCACTGTCTACAAAAACATTACCTGTGAAAGTCTAACCACTGTCTACAAAAACATTACCTGTACAAGTCTAACCACTGTCTACAAAAACATTACCTGTACAAGTCTAACCACTGTCTACAAAAACATTACCTGTACAAATCCAGCCACTGTCTACAAAAACATTACCTGTACAAATCCAGCCACTGTCTACAAAAACATTACCTGTACAAGTCTAACCACTGTCTACAAAAACATTACCTGTACAAGTCTAACCACTGTCTACAAAAACATTACCTGTACAAGTCTAACCACTGTCTACAAAAACATTACCTGTACAAGTCTAACCACTGTCTACAAAAACATTACCTGTACAAATCCAGCCACTGTCTACAAAAACATTACCTGTACAAGTCTAACCACGGTCTACAAAAACATTACCTGTACAAGTCTAACCACTGTCTACAAAAACATTACCTGTACAAGTCTAACCACTGTCTACAAAAACATTACCTGTACAAGTCTAACCACTGTCTACAAAAACATTACCTGTACAAGTCTAACCACTGTCTACAAAAACATTACCTGTAAAAGTCTAACCACTGTCTACAAAAACATTACCTGTAAAAGTCTAACCACTGTCTACAAAAACATTACCTGAAAGTCTAACCACTGTCTACAAAAACATTACCTGTAAAGTCTAACCACTGTCTACAAAAACATTACCTGTAAAGTCTAACCACTGTCTACAAAAACTTTACCTGTACAAGTCTAACCACTGTCTACAAAAACATTACCTGTAAAAGTCTAACCACTGTCTACAAAACCTTTACTTGTACAAGTCTAACCACTGTCTACAAAAACATTACCTGTACAAGTCTAACCACTGTCTACAAAAACTTTACCTGTAAAAGTCTAACCACTGTCTACAAAAACTTTACCTGTAAAAGTCTAACCAATGTCTACAAAAACATTACCTGTTAAAGCTACGTACAAGTCTAACCACTGTCTACAAAAACATTACCTGTACAAGTCTAACCACTGTCTACAAAAACATTACCTGTAAAAGTCTAACCACTGTCTACAAAAACATTACCTGTAAAAGTCTAACCACTGTCTACAAAAACATTACCTGTTAAAGTTTAGCCACTGTCTACAAAAACATTACCTGTGAAAGTCTAACCACAGTCTACAAAAACTTTACCTGTACAAGTCTAACCACTGTCTACAAAAACATTACCTGTACAAGTCTAACCACTGTCTACAAAACTTTACTGTACAAGTCTAACCACTGTCTACAAAAACATTACCTGTACAAGTCTAACCACTGTCTACAAAACTTACCTGTAAAGTCTAACCACTGTCTACAAAAACATTACCTGTACATTTGTACAAGTCTAACCACTGTCTACAAAAACTTTACCTGTAAAGTCTAACCACTGTCTACAAAAACATTACCTGTAAAGTCTACCACTGTCTACAAAAACATTACCTGTAAAGTCTAACCACTGTCTACAAAAACATTACCTGTACAAGTCTAACCACTGTCTACAAAAACATTACCTGTAAAAGTCTAACCACTGTCTACAAAAACATTACCTGTACAAGTCTAACCACTGTCTACAAAAACATTACCTGTAAAAGTCTAACCACTGTCTACAAAAACATTACCTGTAAAAGTCTAACCACTGTCTACAAAAACATTACCTGTACAAGTCTAACCACTGTCTACAAAAACATTACCTGTACAAATCCAGCCACTGTCTACAAAAACATTACCTGTACAAGTCTAACCACTGTCTACAAAAACATTACCTGTACAAGTCTAACCACTGTCTACAAAAACATTACCTGTACAAATCCAGCCACTGTCTACAAAAACATTACCTGTACAAATCCAGCCACTGTCTACAAAAACATTACCTGTACAAATCCAGCCACTGTCTACAAAAACATTACCTGTACAAATCCAGCCACTGTCTACAAAAACATTACCTGTACAAATCCAGCCACTGTCTACAAAAACATTACCTGTACAAGTCTAACCACTGTCTATAAAAACATTACCTGTACAAGTCTAACCACAGTTTACAAAAACATTACCTGTACAAATCCAGCCACTGTCTACAAAAACATTACCTGTACAAGTCTAACCACTGTCTATAAAAACATTACCTGTACAAGTCTAACCACTGTCTACAAAAACATTACCTGTACAAGTCTAACCACTGTCTACAAAAACATTACCTGTACAAGTCTAACCACTGTCTACAAAAACATTACCTGTAAAAGTCTAACCACTGTCTACAAAAACATTACCTGTGAAAGTCTAACCACTGTCTACAAAAACATTACCTGTACAAGTCTAACCACTGTCTACAAAAACATTACCTGTACAAGTCTAACCACTGTCTACAAAAACATTACCTGTACAAGTCTAACCACTGTCTACAAAAACATTACCTGTAAAAGTCTAACCACTGTCTACAAAAACATTACCTGTGAAAGTCTAACCACTGTCTACAAAAACATTACCTGTAAAGTCTAACCACTGTCTACAAAAACATTACCTGTACAAGTCTAACCACTGTCTACAAAAACATTACCTGTACAAGTCTAACCACTGTCTACAAAAACATTACCCTGTACAAGTCTAACCACTGTCTACAAAAACATTACCTGTAAAGTCTAACCACTGTCTACAAAAACATTACCTGTACAAGTCTAACCACTGTCTACAAAAACATTACCTGTACAAGTCTAACCACTGTCTATAAAAACATTACCTGTACAAGTCTAACCACAGTTTACAAAAACATTACCTGTACAAGCCACCACTGTCTACAAAAACATTACCTGTAAGTCTAACCACTGTCATAAAAACATTACCTGTACAAGTCTAACCACAGTTTACAAAAACATTACCTGTACAAGTCTAACCACTGTCTACAAAAACATTACCTGTAAAAGTCTAACCACTGTCTACAAAAACATTACCTGTAAAAGTCTAACCACTGTCTACAAAAACATTACCTGTGAAAGTCTAACCACTGTCTACAAAAACATTACCTGTACAAGTCTAACCACTGTCTACAAAAACATTACCTGTACAAGTCTAACCACTGTCTACAAAAACATTACCTGTAAAAGTCTAACCACTGTCTACAAAAACATTACCTGTACAAATCCAGCCACTGTCTACAAAAACATTACCTGTACAAGTCTAACCACTGTCTATAAAAACATTACCTGTACAAGTCTAACCACAGTTTACAAAAACATTACCTGTACAAGTCTAACCACTGTCTACAAAAACATTACCTGTAAAAGTCTAACCACTGTCTACAAAAACATTACCTGTAAAAGTCTAACCACTGTCTACAAAAACATTACCTGTAAATCATAATAACAACAACACCATAACAAGATGTTGGCAGTCATGTTCTAATGACTGTCTACTGTAAAGTTACATATCAGTAGTACCTATGTAAACATACTACCTGGATCAAATGGTGACTGTATCAGGGCTGTAGCTGCCTTCTTCCTAAAGGAATGTCTGCAAAACAAACAAAAAGTTTCATCCTGTCTTAAATTCTTCCCTCACGAAAACAAAAATAAAGTTTGCTCTGTTTAGAATTAGCCTTTTCAAATGCCAAATTGTACATGTACATTTTATATTATATTTAAAATGTAGACTATCTAAGATTCAATGACAAATCAACAAAAACTGTATTTCATTATCTTATTATGTATAATTATTAGGGTTGTCGAATTAGTTGGAATTTGTTAAGGGGTTCTTGGAAAATCTTCTAATAGAGTAACGGGTTAATCAGTAAATTTAACACAGAAATAAAAAGCAGCAATTTATGAAGCTGTTATACATAAGAAAAGTAACAATTTTAAGTATTTGCGCTACAGTTTTAGTGAATTAAACCAAAACCATCTCGCTAAATTATGAACATTGTTCAATCCCAATATTTACAGTTCAATCCCAATATTTACAAATATATGTCTTAGTATATTTATCACATAATCCACCTGATATCAAGTGATTTCGCCTGAGTAATATTTTTGCGTATGTCACTATTGTTATATGACCTGGAGCGATTTTCATTGGCTGGAAAGTCATTGTCACTTGTGACGTCAGACAGAAACAATAAATTATACAATTACGATGACTAACATACAGATAAAAACTTACGCAATTTTTCTCATGCTCTTTCTCACAGGCGTATCTTTAGTTGGTCTAAATTTGGTAGCCTAAGAATGCAAAAAGGAAGAATCAATGATCAAAGCAGCTGTATAAGTGTTTTAAGAAATATTCATGCCAAATTTTGTATTTCCCCTATAATATAACATTGAATTTAGTTTTCATTTCATATATGCATGACCATTGAGTCCAATAAAGCATAATTTTGAATTTAGCAAATTAAAATGATTATAAATTGATTTTAAAGTGACAAATATCTTTCCTTTTTAGTAATTGCTTATTGAGTTTCAAGAGTTCAAAGTGTACCAACATAATGTTATTTAATAATATAGATATTCATATATCCTGATCATTAAGTAATATTTCAGTGTACAATTAAATAAAATTGAAATATGAATAACATTATAACCACATACTGCAGCTGGTGAGTGTTGTCCAGGGAACAGGGCATTTACACTGCTACCACTGGACGACTTCATGTGTTCCTTCAGACTGTAAGATAACAAACATTAAACAGGAATTATACAATATTATCTGTTCTACAGTTTATGGCGCATATACTTTTCCTTGTTTCCTTGTAATAGTCGTCATATTCAACTAAATGCAACGCATCAATGACTAAGAAAGAATTTTGCCATAGTTTGTATCTCTTTCTTGCTACAGCTCTCATACGTAATGTTTTTTATTCATGTGGAGTTTATTTTTTCATCTTTGTCTAAGAATAAGCACCTTGACGTGAGTGTCAGAGTCTATACAAACTCTGTTTAGCATCCTCCAAGGATGTTTGTGGCCAAGTTTGGTTACAATCCATGTAAAACTCTATGACTAGAGTAGTGATTTTAAGGAAATGTTGACGGGCCAGGTGAGCTAATAAAACCTATCCATGTGTGGTAACTTTATGATTAACTAACAAACAGATTACAAATAATCTCACCATTGGAGAGATTTCACCAACATGGATGATCTCATCGTAGTGTAATCCTTAAGGAAGTCTATGGTGGGACCGTTCGTGACGAGCCAGCGAGCTATCTGTCCTAACTCAGTGATTATCTTCTCTGGCAGGTGCTCTATCTCTGATGGTGGATCAGCCTCCCCTGGCTGTAGGTCTGACAATGTGATCAAAACCATATCCAAAATGTTACCAGAATATAATGATTTATAGTGGAACAAGGCATATCTGAAATACTGCAACTTCGTTGATTTAATATTATTCAAACAATTTTGTTTATCAGATCACAAATATTACTTAGTTCAGGGTTCTCACTAAGTTTTTTAATAGATGGTTGAAAATTAATAATAGGTGGTTGGGGGCCGCTGGCTCTTATGATGGCCAATACTTATTTCTGACAAAAAAAGCCGGTTGTAATTAAACAAGGAAATAGAAGGCTGTTTTTGCTGGCAACCGGTTTTTAACGATAACTCTGCTTAGTTCCTCCAAAACGCTCATAGGGCCATACTTTTTGTAGTTGGAGGTCACCTGGATGTCCTGACTAAACTTTGAATACAAACAGCGGACATATAAACTGTGATTTTATTGAAGGATAAGAGAATGATGAGAATTATATAATACAGCTACGCCACAATAACATCAGAACTCGTTATACCTTCATACTGACTGATGTGGTTGAGAATAGTGATAGCTGGAACAGGTCGGCCGTGACGCCCCAGTAAAGTTCGGAACTCTACCTGTAAGGCATCCTTTCCTTCATCAAAAACACGAATCTGAAAGGACATCATGGCACAGCTGGTTACAAACATTCATTCAGATATCATATTATTTCATTGAAGTCATCTAAAATCAAACCTTTACCAGGTACATATTAGGTGCCTACATGGACTTGTGGACTTTTATTTCTGTAGGGCTTTAATAATTTTTTTGAAGGGTACCATATTGTCTTCTATAGGATTATGTTTCTGTATATCTATAGCATTATTTTCTCTAAGAATAGAGACTTACAACATCAACAAGCTCTAGACTGGTGGGGTTGTGCTTCTGGAAGTAGTTGTGTGCCTGAAGAAGTCTGTCCATCTGTGATAGGTAACTTTGGAGACCACATGAGTGCGGCCTGAAACCAATAGCAAACTTTAAAATGTCTTTTTCCTATATTATCAATTTTTGCTTCTGTGACATTATCTTCCATAAATTTTAGCATTTAGTAATATTTTCTCTATATATCAAAACAGTCATCTTTTTAATAACCCACAAGAAAGTACTGCTAATGAATACAAATACTCATGAAGAGAATCAGATCTATCAAATATCTATCAAACTGAAAATGATTTATATGAAATTAAAACAATATAGGCTTACCCTTCTTTGATTTGAACCTCAACTTCTCTGCTCACATGGTAGTACCCAAGAACATTTTCCAATGTCATTGTTGTTCTTTCAATATCTTTGTATCTGATTAAGGATTTTAACAAGCTTTTGATCAAACAAATTAAAAGCTGATATATTATACACCACCTGACTTTTTAGTAAAATGCTGATTTCCATCATTTATCAAGAAATTAACTTACAATATATACAGATTTTGTAAAAGGCTTCTGTAAATATAGTATTTAATGCATGCATTGTTCCTAAGAAACATAAGGTGGTACTTGGAAAAGGATGCTTTCTTGTCTCCTCCTTAACATTTCTGTTTCGTTGTACACTGGTTCTACAGTACTCTCTAACTTCTTTAGTCGGTTTTGGAAACTCTCCAGGATTGTCAACATATTCTGAGTGTTACTATTACTTTTGTTCATGGCTTCATTAAGTGTCTGAAGGTTGTGTCTTTCCTGCAATGAACAAGAGGCCAATGGCCTCGTAGCACGATGGTCCAGTTAATTAATGTTCAATGATTGGTTTTGACTAATATTCTTGATTATCACTCATATACACTGTTTAAACTAATAATTAATTAGGGCAATTCAAATGACCACTGGTATTTAATTGTTATCAATGTTGGTATTATTAAAACAATCATAAAATTCTTTCAAGACAGATGTCATTCATCAAATGTTAAGTTATATATAGATCAACAGTTTTATAAAAATATTGATTTGTGCAGAAAAGTTTTTTTTTCTGAGCAGGATTTTTAGTGTGAGCGTATGCAGAAGCAGCATCTTCTATTGTTGGGACCAATTCAAATAACATCAACTTAACTTTAATATTTGAAAATTTAATAAAATTCAAAATTTAACAAAACTTTTTATTCAAATTTATCAGAATATTGTTATATGATAAAAAATAATTGGGGAATTTTTTTCCTGTATGATTGCTTATCGATATCACACATGTACAACTATGTATAATCAAAGTGTTAAGTTGACTAGACTTTTAAAAGATACCTGCTGGAGGAGGGCTTAATTCATTATAGGTGACCAAAAAAATCAAAGATGTTTGGCTGTCCTGGTTATAAGATTTAAACTGAATTTGCTTTAATACGTTGAAATTTATTACTTATCTTTTATCTCATTTTCTTCAACATAACATAAATTTCACAATTAAGATAACAATGCACAAGTTGTATTGGCTGGGTCTCGGCACAATGGAATGTGTACTACGGGTCAACAAATTGACATTGGCAGCTACAGTCGAGCCTTTCCCAGGGCCTTGATAACAAAATACATTAATTAACTCTCAACCATTGTTTTTCCCTTTAACAGTAAATGGTATATGTAACACATTTACACACACATATAGGCCTATAAACAACATCTAGATGAAACTAGGGCAATTGACTTGTGACACTGTCCAGGAAATATAGAATATCCAACACAGGTAATTATGATGTCATGACACTTTGAGTAACATATTTAAGAATAGAAAAATAATGAATATTTCTTAATTGCCTTAATCTTTTCTTAAACTATATTTCTTTTGTATGAAGTGGTACCGTCGGCCATATAATTTCCCATAATGCATTGTGTTTCTCATTTAAATATTACTATAGACAAAGAAGGAATAAAATATATTTTAATTCCTCAAAAATACAGTTTATGTCTGTTTGTCGCCAAGTTTTATCAGTTCCGTCCTTATCTATAACTACATGTCTGTGCCAAATTTCATTGCTGTTAATGGTGTATAACTTGAGATATCCTGTTCACAAGGTGATTTTCAAAACTAGGGGGTATGCTATAAGCTACGATGGAGCTACGCTCCATCGTGCTAAAAATGAATGATCGCAGTGGGGCTATTACACTATCAAAGTAAGCAAACATCATATTGCAACCTGATATAGAAGTGCTGCACTCCTCCCCCTAAAATATTATGTCATACAAGTAAATAGACATTGGTAAACATCTAACAGTTGCAGAAGTGAATATGTTTCTGTCATTCATAGCAACTTAAAACATTTTACGTCCACATACTGAGGCTGATGATCTCAAACTTAAATAGCCAAAGCTTAGTTCCAGTACAGCAGTCAAAACAGAGATTGAGAAACCAGAATGTCACTTGCAGAATTTCAACATTTCATTTGTGGTATAATTATGGTAAGGCCAATGGAGATCAAGCGTCCGAGTGAGAGCGAGTGGGGGGGAGAGGGACGCTTTTGGAAACTGAAGACCGATTTAGAGATTGAACAAGCAACACCACTTAGCTCTGTATAGCCAAGTATATCAACAGACCAACAGCTAACTGGTAAGGAAATACCATACATTTTTTCCTATTTTAAAAAGGATTTATATCAAAATTATACCTTTTCCAGTTTGTTGTCAATTTCAGACCTCAGGAGAGTCGTCTCCGCCATAATGGCGCCGATATAAATGACTAAATTCGGACCAAATTATTTTTTGTCTGCAGATCCCACCACCAGACAGCCAGACCCAACTCTGTCAAAAACACTTCCGGATACACCGTTGTCGTAAAATACGAAAATGGCGTTTGAAAATGTTACTTATCACCTTTGATTATCTTACTAATTTTCCCATAAAGAATTCCTATTCTGTATGTAATTTAATAATTAGATTATTTAATAATTTCAAACAAATGTTGCAAAAAATACCGCTTTACGATGTCACGTGACAATGTAAGGGAAAACATGGCCGATGCGTCTTGGTGCCTGTTTTCACATTCGAAGAGACAAAACCAGTTGACAACGTGGAAAACCAGTCATTGCAGATATTTTTGAAGAAACGCAAATATCAGTGCTGATAAATCCAAATAGGTTTATTGCTTCGTTTATTTTTTAGACTGAAGGAAGATAGCAGTCATCATGGGTCGGCGATCGATCAACACCACGAAAAGTGGAAAATACATGAATCCCACAGATCAAGCTCGTAAGTGCCTTACCTACCAAAACATCACATTAAAAAATCTAATATCATTGGTACAGTATATCAGTCAAAGAAAGGCATGGTCATGTTAGCAGTGTTAAGATTTAAGAAAATTGGCCTGGAAATTTAGATCCGTAGGAAAATGTATTATCTCCCCTTGGTTCACAATCTAGCAGTTTTCTTTAGATCATTTCATACATGCCATACCTCCCGGCGTGAGACAAAACCTCCCGTATTTTAAAGCCTTTATTGTCTCCCGGCAGGAGAGTCTAAATTCCCGATTTCTATAAACCCCTCCGTTTTATTTTCGTTGCCACATTTGTGTACATGCTAGGTTAATTTTAGCACGAGAGTAACAACTCCCTGACCCCCTGACCCCCTGACCAACACCCAAGTGGCCCTAATTAGCAGCCTTGGGCTATTTCCACCTTGGCTTGTGGTGTCACTTTCACTCACGTCTGTGTATTACGTAAACTGAAGTCAAGCAGCCGATCGGCCGCCTAGAAAACAATCAGCTGGCCTTTCAATAAATTTTATGACTACAGCTAGTGAGCATTACAACAAAACAAATACTGCTTACAACTGTGAATGATTTACTTACGTTTTTTAATGTTAAATAGGCCTATCTGTATTTGATGGATGTCACAAACTTTGCAATCGTAATGGCCGCCATTTTGGGTAATTGTGATAGATGATCCGGATTTTATAGAATTTCCGGATTTCCTAATAACCACGTTTTTAAAAATGGAAAAAGTATTATTTTCTTAGAATTTCTGTGTGAATTTATTTTTAGAAAAAAATATATTAATAATAAAAAATTATCAGTAGTAACTGAATCTAAATAAATAAAATTAAAAAGAAATTTACTTTTTTTCTCTCTCAGATTAAATTACATTTTGAATATTACTGTAACGATTCTGTTTTTTTTTAATTTAGTGCTTGTAAATTTAGAACTTAATCTAAGTTAATTATCCGTTATTGTGAAAGATTATTAAAAAGCCAAGTCTAATATTTCGAACAATAAAACTGCTCCAGAACTGGGTGTATATAGGGATGTGACTACTTTTGCAAAACCACACATTCCTTTATTTCAGTTAAATTCAATATGAATTCAGAATTTCATCATAAAAAAGCAGATATTTAATTTATTCATATATGTCGCGCGTATACCTCCCTCTTTTGAGACCAAAATCCCTCTAAATGGTTATCAATCTCCCTCTCCACCCCTAGAAAAATATGGCATGTATGTCATTTGACCCGAAGGGTCAGGATGACCAATATTGGCAAGCGACCAGTTCTCGCCGAGTACCAATTCTCGCCATCGCTTTTGTATGATCTCAGACGAATTCTGAGACAATTTTTGTGGAAATCAGCTTGGAATGGCTTCTATCAGAAGAAGGCTTTATTGACTAAATTGATGCGATGGCGAGAACTGGTACTTGGCGAGAACTGGTCGCCTGCCAGTTGTCACCATGTGTAATCCGTCGTCGTTGCTGTGCGTAACCCTTTCACATTTTGAACTTCTTAAATTCTACCAGTTCGATTTGGATGAACCTTGCCTGAAATGATCCTGACATGATCCCAACCAAGTGTTGTTATTTTTCTTTTCGATCCGAAATGTTCTACCAATGTGATTTGGCTAATTTGACCATTAAGTCCCTTGGGCCTCTTGTTTTACATAGTGACAGTCGCCTTCTAGCTTCACGCTAGGGATTTCCCTTTAGGTCAGTTGGTAGTGCGACGGACCAGCAAATCAGGGGTCGCTGGTTTGAGCTCGACTGGCAGCACACTACTCTCGCTCTGTTACAAAAACAAGTGGATTTTTATCTACTAGCATTCTTAGCATTACATAAACAAAAAATTATAATAAAGCTCCGTAGGATATTTGTGATGTTAAGAAAACAATTAGTTAGGTTTGTGCTGTGTTCACCGGTCCTTCTTCTGTCAATTATCTTGTTATATTTTGGCTAGCTGTCTTAAAGCATGTGCTGAAACTTTAACCTTGGCATTATATGTTATCATTCCACCAAAAGGTTATCAAAACCTGGTGACTGACTTAAAAAAAGCTTGTATAATAAGCTCTAGCTCTCTTAAATGTATGTAACCATGGAAATCAATACTAGTCGCAACTCACAAGCTAGAGAGAAGTTCTTTTTAGCTTGATTGGTTGAGCATCATCTAGTAATCCAAAGGTCCTGTGTGTGATCCCAGGCAGAGACAGTGATTACATAAAATCCTGCTGTCTGTTACATTGTCACCCTGTAGGGACTTGGCAATATAATGACCCCCTGAATTGATAAACAAGTTCATCCTCGGAGGGGGAGCATGTAACCCTGGTTAATACTAGCTGCAATTTACCGGTACCTCTTAACGTTAGGTAGAGGGATCGGCATCTCTTAAGCTCTATCAGCTGAACGCCAGACCTGACCTATATTTTGACCTTTCACTTAGAAAAAGTCTATTTACACTACTTGGTTAGATGCAAGCAGTTTTGACAAATTGTCTTGTCTCACTCTAACCGTAATGCTTATCCACCAAGTTGTGAAATGCAAAGTTGGTTTATAGATTGTCTTGGGTTTAAGCTTTGTATGTTATTGTATGTATATCGTAAGTATAATCAAGCATTTGCCAAGTAAATAATTTAATCATTTTGCTTTTTTCTAGGAAAGGAAGCGAGGAAGAAAGAGCTGAAAAAGGTATTCATTGGTTATACTTATATAGCAGTCATTGTTTTTGTTTTTGTTTTTTTTTATTATCATTTCTGTTGGAATAAAAATCATCCATTAATAAAGCAAAAAAAAAGGGGGAGGGGAGTATCATTGACTGCTTAGTTTAAGTTTAAAAAATATGCTAAATAGTTAATATGTGATATAGAAGTTAGTGCATGCAATTCCATATTTAGAGATGTTATAACTTTTATCTGTGTTTCATTTCATGTTTTTCAGCTGCTGCCATATCAAGGTATAATATAAAGTTGTATTTATTTGTAGAACAAGAAGCAGCGTATGATGGTCCGACAAGCCGTCCTGAAGGGCAAAGATCCACTGAAACTGCTACAGGAAATGGAAATGATTGATAAAATGGGTAAGTGGCTAAGTGTATAATTTTATAAAACATATTCAACCCTAACAATGATCTTCTCATTTCACCCTTATTTATAAAACCGAACCAGATATGAATTATAGATATGCTGTTACAAAAAAACGATCATTTATATATTTATGTTATTCTGTCTTCAATATTAAATTGTCTTTCTTTTACAGAATATAACCCAATTGAAGCACCAAAGTTAAACGAGAAAGTATTAAAAGATAAAAGAAAAAAATTAAAGGAGACATTTCAAAGGGTCATGAAATTATATGTAAGTAACAATTAATTGAACTATGTATGTTTGAAAATCTTTTGCTCAACAAAGAAAGTCCTTTTCTTTCCAGAACATGTTTTTGACAATATAATAAATGCTTGATATATAAAAGAAATAAAAACAGAAACTTGTATTACATTTAAATCAACAAATTTCATTGATTAATTTCAGTTACAATGAAAATCTGAACAATAACATCACTAGTATCAGAGTGTTTGTGAATCATACAAACCAAATATTATAATTCTTGTTTTCACAGGAAAAAGAAAATCCTGACTTTGCTCGTGATTTGCGAAAATCTGAAAATGACTATGAAAAGAAAAGAATGCAGCTTCAAGTATATTTTGGTGAGGTGAAAAGAATGAAGTGAAAGTAAAAAAAGCTGGTGAACATAATTGTTTTACTGGTGTTTAATTAAAATACAGCGATGTTATCTAAATCTGCCTCAGTGTGTGTTAAAAATCATTGGTACATATCTATATATATATAATAAATAAATGTTGAATATCCTTATGATTGAATTTAAATACTAAAAAACTGCCATCTCTAGCGCTTTCACAGCTAGCTGCCACTGTTTAGGAGATGTTTAATGATGTATATATATATAGTCATACAGATGATACAGATAACTACAATCAATTATCTCTTTATTGAACAGAGCAAGTGAAGAACGCTGAGCGAGTACAGCTGGATCAGATTCCCTTACCGGATATACCACAACATAGTACAAGTAAGTCATAAGTGTACTGAACTGGTCTTTAGAAAATGTTTCAATCAACTTTGTAAATTAAAGCAAAAATTAATTTTAGTTAGGAATATTAAAGATTTTTTTTCTAAATGACCTTTTAAACTAGAAACATTCAGGTAGAACTCTGGGCAAGTGATTAAAATGTGGGTAATTCCAATCCTCCTACAAAAACCTGTATGAAGATCAGCACATTACTGTTTAATCTTGCCAGCTGATAAAGATTAGTTGCAGAAGCCTTGATGATAATTTGTGAACTGCTATGTTGTGATGATGTTTGATAAAGATTTTAAAGTACTACTTATTATATTTTTACATGAATCCTGTGTTACAGTTCCTTCCTTGATCCCTCTCCCTAATGAAATCCCTATACCTAGTCTAGACGACATCAAACAGCCCCATGGAATTCTCAAAAAGTCCTCTGCGTACGGGTAAGTTATAAGGATATGATTCTTTGATGTGGGAAGGAGCTCTTCTATGGCTGATAATTGTAATATTCAATAATATTGGTGCCAGATACTGAAACATAAAACAAAATTCCTGATAAGCCAGAGATTTTATGATGAGAAAATAAGAAAATCCTTTGATATATTTATGACATTGACTGCTATGAAGTAGGCATCTGCTGCATGTTATAGACAAAGAGAAGTAACAGCTATGGAGATAGAAGTGGCCAGACGAAGAAAGCCTGCCGGTCCCCCTCCTGGCCCTCCACCAGAACTGTCAGACAGTGAGGATGAGGAATATGATCCTGCTAAAGGTATGAAGATATTTCAGAACCAGAAAATAGTTTGGTTTAATGTTTCTTTATAAAATATATCTTCTTTATCTGCTCTACACAGTAGAAGAATGAAATCCACCTGTGCAGTAACCACGTAGCCTGTATCTGTTGTGGTGGATACAGCTAATCAACTAGACACCTTATCAAATTATTTGAAATCATATCACTTTTATTTTGGAAACACATATCCCAAGGGGGAAAAATGTTAATATCAGAGCGCTATAGTAGTACCCAGGTGTATTGAAATAAGATCAGGGAGTTACTTCCCCTTACCTACATGTTTGAATGTTCATATTTGTTGTGTTTGTTTAGACTATGATAGACTATGCCAGCTGATGGCCATTCATCTTGACATTTAATACCTTTTTGTCAATAAAATATTAGATTAAATTTTAAAGTAGATTTGATAACCTAAAAATATTAATTAAATTTTAAAGTAGATTTGATTCTTTAATGATATTAATGAAGCTTTGTTGAGTTGTTCTAGGTATATAATTATACTTTAGATGAAAAGTCAGAGTCACACATATTATGTTGGCTTACAAAGTTATGTCCCTTTGACAGACATCGAGGAGAACTTAGGAACAGTAGATGTAGACATTGAGGCGGCCCACGAGATGATGGCAGAGGATGAGCCCATGTTACCAGAGCCAGATCTGGAGGAATCTCAGCAAGGTAACATCATACTTACATGTTAGGTGGTCATAGGTTAGATTAAATCTAGTAATTGATTAAGATGCTCCACCGCTGACAGAGCATAAATGATATTTATCACTTAAACAATAATTGGTGTTTAATCGTGTATATATAGGTCTAATTAACACAAAAAATAATAAAATAAAATAGTTTATTTTGCCTTTGGTGCATGCCCAATCAGTACTTCATTCCATATAGGATATAGTGCTACGGAATTTTTGCGGGATGCAATTAATTATTTTTTGTAATTTTAACTTGAAATAAAGTTAGAAGCTCAGACTTTTCAATTGTGGTAATAATGTAAAGTAAGTAACTTTTGTAACCGAAGAAAAATTCTAATTTGTCTGCTCCTGTGTTTTATAGTGAAAAAATACCATTTGTCAGCGGTGGAGCATCTTTAATGTTTTCACCACTCTCAATCTCTCTATCCATGTAATGATAAGTACATCTGTTATTAACCTTTCTCACACGAGATTTGTAATTACATTCATTTTGGAGTCCATAGAATACTGTTTTCATATAATTTGTACTAATAAGTCAGTTAAGTTGAATTCTCCATGTTTTCAGCTAAGCAGAGAAAGATTCGGTTTGCCGATGATGATACCAGGGATCCCGACGAGGAGGAAAAAGACACAAGGTTAAAGTTTGGTTTACAGAAAAAGTCTGGGGTGACTCCGTTACAGGCGATGATGTTAAAGATGGCAGGACAGCCAGGTCCCAAGGGTGTCGAGGTCCCACCGGTTACAGAGGAGGAGGATAGCAGGAGTACCAGGTCTCGGGACAGAGATAGAGACCGTGACCGGGACAGAGATCGAGATAGAGACCGCGACAGAGACAGGGACCGTGACAGAGATCGGGATAGGGATAAAGATAGAGAGAGAGACAGAGATAGAGACAGAGACCGTGATAGGGATCGTGACAGAGACCGGGACAGAGAAAGAAGTCGAGATAGAGACAGAGAAAGGGACAGAGATTGGGACAGGGACAGAAGGGTGAGTCATTCCATCATCTTGATGTGTTGTCATTTGGTGATGACACTCATGAAAACTAAACAATATCACTGTCTGTTTAATTAAATCTAATTAATATCATACAATTTTGTGTAATCTTGTTTCTAATCATTAGAGTGAAAGACGAGAAGAAAAGAAGGAGGAAGAAGAGAAGAAGAAAGCTGTGGCAAATCTGCCTGATGGTCCTCCTGGAGATGAGACGGCTCAGCAGGCTTCCTCTAGCAGACTAGTTCCTCCAGGTCCCCCTCCTGGTGCACCCCCAGGCCTCCCTCCAGGTGTACCTCCAGGTCAGACAGTTATCATTTCTAAAGGCCAAGTATGATTAACGTTTGAAAAACAAAACTGCAGATATCACAAAGTTATTTCATTTTCTATGTTAATTGCCAAATTTTTAATTGATATTCCAAACAATTTTGTGTTCAAGTTTATTAAGAATTCAAGTAAGAAGTATGAGCTATCTGTATACAAATTAGGTTCAATGAATGGTTCTACACATATTGTTTCATTAAATCATACAATTATTTTGTTTCCTGACTCAGGTCCCCCTCCTGGTGCCCCTCCAATGATGTTCAGACCCCCCATGTTGCGAGGAGGACCTCCAGGAGCACCCCCCAGGATGATGCCCCCTGGTCCTCCCCCAGGACGCCCCCAGGGTTTACCTCCAGGCCCACCTCCAGGTTTACCACCAAATATCAGACTGCCCCCTCGACTACCCCCAGGACCACCAGGTAATTATATATACTATATACTGGCTATAAACCATTTACATACAGCACTGAATGGTATGCTATGTGCAGCAAAAGAAATCTAACTCCAACTCAGTTTTATGAATATGAGGCCTTCTGTTAAAAGAAATTTGAGTTTAAATATTGATAATAATGTCTGCTATTGATTGTTGTATGAAGGTTATGATTATTGATTTGTGAGAATGTGAAGTAGTAAAATTAGGATTAGCTTTAGTATGATTCTTTTTAACTGGATTTATTTTAAAATGTTCAAATTTATCAATTTTGATGCATTTTACAGAATAATTAATAACCAAGTCTTCTTCACAAATTTCCTAGTTTGTGAGTTTTTCTTTCACAATTTTATCATTGTCTGCCATTTGCCTTCCAGGTGTAATGCCACCGCGATTAATGCGGCCACCAGGTGGGCCACCCAGTGTACTTCCTCCAGGTTTACCTCCCCCTGGTGGAGCCTCTCAGAATCCTAATGTGCTCAGTGCGCCACCTAGTATCATGAAACTTCCTCAGAAAGCTAGCGGGGATGACAAGAAAAACACAGCAACCATCGAGGCCAAGCCACAGATCAAGAATGTGATGGGAGATGTTACAAGATTCACACCAACAGCTCTCAAAGTCAAACGAGAAATCAGAGATGCCAAGGGACGGGTCAAACCCACAGGTAACTTTTACTTCTTTATTTGGGCGTATTTTCTACTGATTTATGTCAGTTGAAGATTGGAAATATAAGTGATAGGGAAACATTGAGGATTTAATTTAAAGTAAGACACTACCCATTACTTGTTATTTGCATTTAAAATTGGTTATCTCCCTTCAGCAGAAGATTTTTCTAATGCAAATTTTTGATACTCCCTGTTTCATTGTCCAAACATAAGTGTATAATGATAAACTGGTTATTTGACAGGAAAAGAAGAGGAGAAGAGGTTATTAGGCTTAGCTCCTGTAGCTGCCCCGGCATCTGTAGCAGCTCAAACCAAGACCAAGGATGACGCCTACGATCAGTTCATGAAGGAAATGGAGGACCTTTTCTGATCACCACCATAACTATCGGGGTGAGTAGATCTTACATCATTATCACCCGTACAACACAAATACATGTCATTATCACCCGTACAACACAAATACATGTCATTATAACACTTACAACACAAATACATGTCATTATAACCCTTACAACACAAATACATGTCATTATAACCCTTACAACACAAATACATGTCATTATAACCCTTACAACACAAATACATGTCATTATAACCCTTACAACACAAATACATGTCATTATAACCCTTACAACACAAATACATGTCATTATAACCCATACACACACACTACAACAAAATACAAATACATGTCATTATAACACTTACAACACAAATACATGTCATTATAACACTTACAACACAAATACATGTCATTATAACCCTTACAACACAAATACATGTCAATATAACCCTTGCAACACAAATACATGTCAATCCATATAACCCTTACAACACAAATACATGTCATTATAACCCTTAACAACACAAATACATGTCATTATAACCCTTACAACACAAATACATGTCATTATAACCCTTACAACACAAATACATGTCATTATAACCCTTACAACACAAATACATGTCATTATAACCCTTACAACACAAATACATGTCATTATAACCCTTACAACACAAATACATGTCATTATAACACTTACAACACAAATACACGTCATTATAACCCTTACAACACAAATACACGTCATTATAACCCTTACAACACAAATACACGTCATTATAACCCGTCTTATACAACACAAATACACGTCAATATAACCCTTACAACACAAATACATGTCAATATAACCCTTGCAACACAAATACATGTCAATATAACCCTTACAACACAAATACATGTTATTATAACCCTTACAATACATATCATTATAACCCTTACAACACAAATACATGTCATTATACCCTTTACAACACAAGTACATGTCATTATAACCCATACAACACAAATACATGTCATTTTAACCCTTAAAACACAAATACATGTCATTTTAACCCTTACAACACAAATACATGTCATTATAACCCTTACAACACAAATACATGTCATTATCACCCATACAACACAAATACATTTCATTCTTTAGTTAAGGAGCTTTATTTAAAGTTGTATGGTCTGTGACTTATTGTATTTTTGGCATAGAAAAAATATTTAGAGTGTTTTACATATATTTCTCCGCCTCTCTAAATTCTAAAACTTTCGATATTTACCGACTTTTGTAAAGTTCGTATTCGCAAAGTATCGGATCTGTTCCGATCTGCATGGGTATTGTTGATATTGACCACATGATACAGCTCGGGAGGTTTAGATCTATACGGGTATCGTCGATGTTGGTCACGTGATGCAATTGGTTTTTCGATATTACTCGAAAGTTTGAAACATGGCGTTGACTGGCAGTTCTTTCAAAACATGTGATATTTCATGCGACATTTACCGCTATGTCAATAGTATATTGGTGTTTTCATGAATCTGAACCATCATATATAAGCATCCATATTCACACATTGTATGTTTTATGAGAGTTTGTGATGTTGAAAATTGCAAGAAATGCAACTTTAAAATCTGTAATGTTTTCCTATAGAGAATTTTAAGTTAAAGATGCTCCACCGCTGACAAATGGTATAATTTCTCTATCAAAAACAGGAGCAGACGATTTAGTATATTTTTTCAGTTATAAAAGTTACTTACTTTACACCATTACCATCATTTAAAAGTTCGAGCTTCTAATTTTACTTCAAGTTAAAAATATGAAAAATAATTAATTGCATCCCGAAAAAATTCAGTGGCACTATATCCTATATGGAATGAAGTACTGATTGCGCATGCATCAAAGGCGAAATAAATTATTTCATATTATTTTTTGTGTTAATCAGGCATATATATACACGATTAAACACCAATTATTGTTCAAATGATGAATATCATTTATGCTCTGTCGGCGGTGGAGCATCTTTAAGTAATTCCTTGAATTTAAGGAATGTTCGTGAAATTGGCCCCTGGTTTGAACATGCTGCGCGAGGGATTAGGTCTCAAGGTAATATGAAGGGACATATGAACCACCTGACCACTGCAGCCCGTCTTAAACTGTGATGTAACATGTATGTAGACTCCCCCTGATGCCCTTGTTGTGCATATTGCATCTTGAGACCGATCAGCCAACAAGATGATCAACATCTTGAATTTGATAGTTGAATTTTTTTACAGCTTTTTCTCAGAATGTACTGAAGAGATCTGTCATAAATTTTATATGTATAGAATTCACATAGGTCCTAGTTGTGTATACAAAAAATGTAGCATTTTGGGATCAACTCATCAACAAGATGGCCGACAGGCAGCCGTCTTAGATTTTGAAAGTTCAAAAAGCACAGAAAAGATTCCTCTTTTCATTGTCAGACATAGATCAGTCAATGGGATCCTTTTGGGATCTCTTATTTCTTTACTACAATGTGTAACTTGTTGAGCTATCCAGATATGAATTGGCTAATTAGTGACCATCTTGGATTTCAACAATGACATAGAAAGGGATATGTTGTATTTGAGGAAGTGGAGTACTGTTATCAAATCTGGTAGAATGATTCCCCATGTCACCTTGATCTGTTGTGTAACTTTTTGGGCAATATGCAGCGGAAATCTTGTGTTTTAAATGAGTTTTTTTATTACTACCTGATAGTAAAGACCAAGGTGAGCTTATGCCATACCGTGGCGTCCGGCGTCCGTCGTCCGTCGTCCGTCGTCCGTCGTCCGTCCGTCCGTCCGTCCGTCAACAATCGACTTCTTCTCCATAACCGCTGGTCGGATTTTAACAAAAATTGACTGGTAGCATCCTTATGGGCTACTAACTGAAAATTGTACAAATGATGGGGCTGACCCCCCAGGGGCCTGAGGGGCGGGGCCAAAAGGGGTCAATTTGGCTATTTCCATATAAACGACTTCTTCTCTGAAACCAAGCATGGGATAGCACCCATAATGCAATGGTAGCATTCTTATAGGGTGGGGATTCAAAATTGTACAAATGATGGGGCTGACCCCCCGAGGGGCCTGAGGGGCGGGGTCAAAAGGGGTCAATTTGGCTATTTCCATATAAACAACTTCTTCTCTGAAACCAAGCATGGGATAGCACCCATAATGCAATGGTAGCATCCTTATAGGGTGGGGATTCAAAATTGTACAAATGATGGGGCTGACCCCCCGGGGGCCTGAGGGGCGGGGTCAAATGGGGTCAATTTGGCTATTTCCATATAAACGACTTCTTCTCTGAAACTAAGCATGAGATAGCACTCATAATGCAATGGTAGTATCGTTATAGGGTAGGGATTAAAAATTGTACAAATGATGTGGCTGACCCCCCGGGGGCCTGAGGGGCGGGGTCAAATGGGGTCAATTTGGCTATTTCCATATAAACGACTTCTTCTCTGAAACCAAGCATTGGATAGCACCCATAATGCAATGGTAGCATCCTTATAGGGTGGGGATTCAAAATTGTACAAATGATGGGGCTGACCCCCCGGGGGCCTGAGGGGCGGTGTCAAATGGGGTCAATTTGGCTATTTCCATATAAACGACTTCTTCTCTGAAACTAAGCATGAGATAGCACTCATAATGCAATGGTAGTATCTTTATAGGTTGGGGATTCAAAATTGTACAAATGATGGGGCTGACCGCCGGGGGGCCTGAGGGGCGGGGTCAAAAGGGTTCAATTTGGCTTATTTCCATATAAACGACTTCTTCTCTGAAACCAAGCATGGGATAGCACCCATAATGCAATGATAGCATCCTTATAGGATGGGGATTCAAAATTGTACAAATGATGGGGCTGACCCCCAGGGGGCCTGAGGGGCGGGGTCAAAAGGGGCCAATTTGGCTATTTCCATATAAACGACTTCTTCTCTGAAACTAAGCATGGTATAGCACCCATAATGCAATGGTAGCATCTTTATAGGGTGGGGATTCAAAATTGTGCAAATGATGGGGCTGACCCCCAGGGGGCCTGAGGGGCGGGGTCGAAAGTGGCCAATTTGGCTCTTTCCATATAAACGACTTCTTCTCTGAAACTAAGCACGGTATAGCACCCATAATACAATGGTAGTATCCTTATAGTGTGGGGATTCAAAATTGTGCAAATGATAGGGCTAACCCCCCGGGGGCCTGAGGGGCGGGGTCAAAAGTGGTCAATTTCCATATAAATGACTTTTTCTCTGCAACTTAACATGGGATTACGCTCATAATGCAATGGTTACATCCTTATAGGGTTTGGATTCAAAATTTTGCAAATGATGGGGCTGACCCCCCGGGGGCCTGAAGGGTGGGGTCAAAAGGGGTCAATTTAGCTATTTCCATATAAACGACTTCTTCTCTGCAACTAAGAATGGAAGAGCACTTATAATGCAATGGTAGCATCCTTATAGGGCTGGGATTTGAAATTGTACAAATGATAGGGCTGACCCCCGGGGCCTTAGACGGCAATAGATGCGAGGTCAAAAGGTCAATTAGGCTACTATTTTCATATAAATTACTTTGTCTCTGAACCTATGTATTGGATAGCATATTTGTATGGTATCAATAGCATCATTGTATGGTTGTGATTCAAAATTAAACTTTGGGAGTCAATTTTGCTTATTTTTCTAATTGTCAGAGTCTTGTGATAATTACTAACAAAAAACCAGGTGAGCGATACAGGCCCTCTGGGCCTTTTTTTTATTACTACCTGATAGTAAAGCCGTAATTAATTGCTTTATCGTAAAAGGTAGATCAACTCTGACGAGGGATGGAGACATTAATTCTGCCATTTAACCATTATTTTCGAGTTTTGTATGTTAACTTAATATTGATATATGCTTGTATTACTATCAATGCCAGGTGTGCACAGGTGAAACAAAAAATAAAGAAAATCATATCCTCAGAAAACTACTGGTAGCCCCTTAGACTAGTTCTGAATATTGCAAATTTGGCTGACAGGTAGCCATCTGGGATTTAGACAATTGAAGTTTCTTACTGCTGTTTTTCAGAGAGTACTTTTTTCTAAAGTTTTATCTGTAGGTTCCCCTTGATCTGAAAAAAATTTGTTCTCCAGTTTTGTGATAGAAAAGAAAGAAATTCAGACTTTGACAAAATTGTTTGGTGTTTATGTGGAAAGTCCTGATGCTATCCAAAAGGTTTAAATTAAAAAGGAAAGAAGAGAAAGTTATATATCTTTTATTTGACATATAATATTGGCTGTATCAGATAGAAATGTTGGTTCAGTTCAATCTTTGTTTGGGGGGGTTTAATTACCCATTATGCATTTCATCATCATTGTCAGGTGTGCATAGGTTAGACAAAAAGAAGAAAAAAAGAATCTTTAGGGGGTGAAAATGATGTTTTCTGACAACTATTGACATGTTTATGTAACAAACTACTGCCATAATGTATACAAATCAATTCAGACTGATCTGTGGACAAATAAAAATGTACAGAAGCTGTAACGGGGAAATTAGGTACAAATTATAGATTGATTTCATCATTGATTCCACCATAAATGTCATGACACCTGCTGTTAATTAATCAATCTGTTCACTGAAGCGTAAACACTGATTGTACATTGTGATCGATAATTCGATAACGAATGGCCGATAATTGTTGACCAGTCCAGTTTTTATACTGCATGTTTGTGGACCCGTTAGTGAAGTCGGCCGTAAAAACAAACACTCTAATCCTACGTACATATAGTGTTATAGGTCTGGCCAACAGTGCCATATACACTATGGGTCAAATGACTCCTTTTTCATGGTCATGTTTTTACTGTAGTAATCTGTCAGGTAAACATGTTAATTACAGGTCATGTCATGAACAGTTATAGGCTGTTTACAGTTGGCATCGCAACCTTCTCTTTTTTTTAAGTTTGTAAAATGCATGTTAAGTCACCTGCTGATGATAAGTATGTTTGATATTTTACAACATTTAATTAGTGACATATCTTAAGCCTATATCGCCTTGATTGTTCTGTGTTACTTGAGTGATTGATCCCTCCCCAGGGCAGTATACAAATATTTCTCAGGAAGCTTGGAAGCTTAAATCATTTTACCTAATATGTGGGTAGTACACAGTACAGGTCAGAATGTTCATCAGTCTTTCCAATAGTTTGACAATATATTTTGATAATATTTCCCAGACAACATTTGTTTAGACCGAGATAGCCACCAGCTACTACCTGGGAATAACAAAATCTCAGTTGTTTTTGATATTTATATGCTTTTATGACCCAGAGTGTAATTAGATATACCCATACCAGAAACCAAAACGGTTAATTGGAAGCTAATAAAACCTCATTAGCTCATAACACTAATATGTTCTCTACTGAAGTGGGAAATGTCCATACCACATGTAATGTATTGAGGGCAAAAAAAATCAGGGTTTCAGATTTTATATGCAACATTTGATATATATGGGACAAGGAAGTAATTCCAACCGTGTGGACAAAACAAAATTGTCAAATTTTCGAGGCGACTTGCCCCTGTATCAAGACATACAAAACAATTTTTGATAAAGGGGCAGATCGCCTCGAAAATTTGACAATTTTGTTTTGTCCACACGGTTGGAATTACTTCCTTGTCCCATATTTACCATTTGAAGTAATTCGTATCCAACAGACTTACGTTTGATTGGATCCTGTGTCATCTAGAAAATCCTGTTGATATTACTTCTTTGACCATCAACATTTGATATAGATGTACATGTACAATATATAACCATTTAATTAAATTACATTGTTTCTGTAAAATCTATTCCTGGATTAAGGACCACTGGGTACTGGTATTCCACTTCAACTAATAAATGAAAGGGGGGGGGGGGAATGAAAAATGAAATATAAGTTGTACGGCCACCTTTAGATGATCCATTACTGAAATTCTGAAAATACATTATACTTATTTTAATTATGTATTGTTCCAATTTTGATTGAGATTACAGCTAATTTCTGGATAATTAACTGCTTGTGTTGAAGTAAAACATAAACTATATGTGTTATTTAAGTTACTGAAAGTTGCTAGCCAAGACGTCAGTGTAATTTTTTCCCAGACAGAGATTTTAACTAAGATTTTCAGTACGGAATCGTGTATCGGTTGACCTCAAGGTAATGTCTACTTAGACAGTGTAAGGCGTGGAAAGTAATGTATGTAAGTAGGTATGAATCAGCGTTATATCACGAGATATGGAGATAGTGTCAAATTAAAATAGACATTACATAACCATCATGATAAAGGCTGCTATACAAATCAAATTTATAATTAGTATGTGTATAATAGTATTGTGAAGATAGATCAAGTAAATGAAGAAATGACGAGGATATGAGAGAGAAAAAATCATTATTCATTAAAGCACCTCCCTTTTAAATACCTTTCAAACTACATGAACTGATCAGAAATAAAAGATTTTGAAATCTTAGTTAAATATACACATAAATACACTTTGAAAATTAAAAAGAAATGTTGATGAAAATGAGAAGTAATTTATTCCCCTTTTATATACATCTCAGAATGAACTACATGTAATCATAAAGATTTGTTAATTTCAAGTTTGAAAAAAATCTTCATTGGTATACTGAAAATTTGCATAAGCTGTACTCATACCTGTGTATGATATATGTTTAGTATAATTGCTGTTTCATATACCTGTCCACATTATTATCATAAAAAAGACTGCATGCTCAGTCGGTCAGATTTCCTGGGCACCGTTATGGTATTGTTATACCTGAATTCATAATTAGTTTGAGAATTGATTATCAGTATAGGTATTGAGGATGTTCATTGTAATGGTAAGGCGTGGAATGGTAGGACGTTTGTCAGCCATTGTACTAACTGTTGGGCGCGGAATGCTGTGGCATACATCCCCATTGTATTCGCCGTATGTTAATGGGGGACACTGTGATGTTGTCTATAGGGCTAATCAATATGGGGGACTTTACACTGTGTGTATTAGTACACCATTATAGGCCCCTCATATTGACTATCTGCTTATCAGGAATGTCAGCTGAGTTTGTCAATACACAGATCTGAATTGAATTAATTCAAAATATTGCCTACCTTGCACATTTTTGCTGAAGTTTTAATTTGCCCTACACGAAGGTAATAAATATAATGTAAAAACAATTGATTTTTGATATCAAAGACACAAATATATCATTTACATACTATGTACCAGTGTTATGAATTTGTGATTAGGAATGTAGACAAAAAGTCTACACTTATGTCTTTAAGGTGCCTAAAATGTACCAAATTCAACATCAGTAGCATAGTATCAGCAGATGTATCTATTTCCTGTGATACAATTGGAATTTCTTTTTCTTAATTTACCAAGTCTTTGATAAAGACTGTTTCAGTACCATATAGCTGTAGACAGCATAGTTACCTTGTTTAACCTTGATACCTGTTTTACAGATGTAGAGGTACATCACACATCATCAGTAGACAGCATAGTCACCTTGTTTAACCTTGATACCTGTTTTATAGATGTAGAGGTACATCACACATCATCAGTAGACAGCATAGTTACCTTGTTTAACCTTGATACCTGTTTTACAGATGTAGAGGTACATCACACATCATCAGTAGACAGCATAGTTACCTTGTTTAACCTTGATACCTGTTTTACAGATGTAGAGGTACATCACACATCATCAGTAGACAGCATAGTCACCTTGTTTAACCTTGATACCTGTTTTACAGATGTAGAGGTACATCACACATCATCAGTAGACAGCATAGTCACCTTGTTTAACCTTGATACCTGTTTTATAGATGTAGAGGTACATCACACATCATCAGTAGACAGCATAGTCACCTTGTTTAACCTTGATACCTGTTTTACAGATGTAGAGGTACATCACACATCATCAGTAGACAGCATAGTCACCTTGTTTAACCTTGATACCTGTTTTATAGATGTAGAGGTACATCACACATCATCAGTAGACAGCATAGTCACCTTGTTTAACCTTGATACCTGTTTTATAGATGTAGAGGTACATCACACATCATCAGTAGACAGCATAGTTACCTTGTTTAACCTTGATACCTGTTTTACAGATGTAGAGGTACATCACACATCATCAGTAGACAGCATAGTTACCTTGTTTAACCTTGATACCTGTTTTACAGATGTAGAGGTACATCACACATCATCAGTAGACAGCATAGTCACCTTGTTTAACCTTGATACCTGTTTTACAGATGTAGAGGTACATCACACATCATCAGTAGACAGCATAGTCACCTTGTTTAACCTTGATACCTGTTTTTATAGATGTAGAGGTACATCACACATCATCAGTAGACAGCATAGTCACCTTGTTTAACCTTGATACCTGTTTTACAGATGTAGAGGTACATCACACATCATCAGTAGACAGCATAGTTACCTTGTTTAACCTTGATACCTGTTTTATAGATGTAAAGGTACATCACACATCATCAGTAGACAGCATAGTTACCTTGTTTAACCTTGATACCTGTTTTATAGATGTAGAGGTACATCACACATCATCAGTAGACAGCATAGTCACCTTGTTTAACCTTGATACCTGTTTTACAGATGTAGAGGTACATCACACATCATCAGTAGACAGCATAGTCACCTTGTTTAACCTTGATACCTGTTTTATAGATGTAGAGGTACATCACACATCATCAGTAGACAGCATAGTTACCTTGTTTAACCTTGATACCTGTTTTACAGATGTAGAGGTACATCACACATCATCAGTAGACAGCATAGTTACCTTGTTTAACCTTGATACCTGTTTTACAGATGTAGAGGTACATCACACATCATCAGTAGACAGCATAGTCACCTTGTTTAACCTTGATACCTGTTTTTATAGATGTAGAGGTACATCACACATCATCAGTAGACAGCATAGTCACCTTGTTTAATCTTGATACCTGTTTTATAGATGAAGAGGTACATCACACATCATCAGTAGACAGCATAGATACCTTGTTTAACCTTGATACCTGTTTTACAGATGTAGAGGTACATCACATATCATCAGTAGACAGCATAGTTACCTTGTTTAACCTTGATACCTGTTTTACAGATGTAGAGGTACATCACACATCATCAGTAGACAGCATAGTCACCTTGTTTAACCTTGATACCTGTTTTATAGATGTAGAGGTACATCACACATCATCAGTAGACAGCATAGTTACCTTGTTTAACCTTGATACCTGTTTTATAGATGTAGAGGTACATCACACATCATCGGTAGACAGCATAGTCACCTTGTTTAACCTTGATACCTGTTTTATAGATGTAGAGGTACATCACACATCATCAGTAGACAGCATAGTCACCTTGTTTAACCTTGATACCTGTTTTACAGATGTAGAGGTACATCACACATCATCAGTAGACAGCATAGTCACCTTGTTTAACCTTGATACCTGTTTTACAGATGTAGAGGTACATCACACATCATCAGTAGACAGCATAGTCACCTTGTTTAACCTTGATACCTGTTTTTACAGATGTAGAGGTACATCACACATCATCAGTAGACAGCATAGTCACCTTGTTTAACCTTGATACCTGTTTTATAGATGTAGAGGTACATCACACATCATCAGTAGACAGCATAGTCACCTTGTTTAACCTTGATACCTGTTTTATAGATGTAGAGGTACATCACACATCATCAGTAGACAGCATAGTCACCTTGTTTAACCTTGATACCTGTTTTATAGATGTAGAGGTACATCACACATCATCAGTAGACAGCATAGTCACCTTGTTTAACCTTGATACCTGTTTTACAGATGTAGAGGTACATCACACATCATCAGTAGACAGCATAGTTACCTTGTTTAACCTTGATACCTGTTTTATAGATGTAGAGGTACATCACACATCATCAGTAGACAGCATAGTCACCTTGTTTAACCTTGATACCTGTTTTACAGATGTAGAGGTACATCACACATCATCAGTAGACAGCATAGTCACCTTGTTTAACCTTGATACCTGTTTTACAGATGTAGAGGTACATCACACATCATCAGTAGACAGCATAGTCACCTTGTTTAACCTTGATACCTGTTTTTACAGATGTAGAGGTACATCACACATCATCAGTAGACAGCATAGTCACCTTGTTTAACCTTGATACCTGTTTTATAGATGTAGAGGTACATCACACATCATCAGTAGACAGCATAGTTACCTTGTTTAACCTTGATACCTGTTTTACAGATGTAGAGGTACATCACACATCATCAGTAGACAGCATAGTCACCTTGTTTAACCTTGATACCTGTTTTACAGATGTAGAGGTACATCACACATCATCAGTAGACAGCATAGTAACCTTGTTTAACCTTGATACCTGTTTTACAGATGTAGAGGTACATCACACATCATCAGTAGACAGCATAGTCACCTTGTTTAACCTTGATACCTGTTTTACAGATGTAGAGGTACATCACACATCATCAGTAGACAGCATAGTCACCTTGTTTAACCTTGATACCTGTTTTATAGATGTAGAGGTACATCACACATCATCAGTAGACAGCATAGTCACCTTGTTTAACCTTGATACCTGTTTTACAGATATAGAGGTACATCACACATCATCAGTAGACAGCATAGTCACCTTGTTTAACCTTGATACCTGTTTTATAGATGTAAGGTACATCACACATCATCAGTAGACAGCATAGATACCTTGTTTAACCTTGATACCTGTTTTACAGATGTAGAGGTACATCACACATCATCAGTAGACAGCATAGTCACCTTGTTTAACCTTGATACCTGTTTTACAGATGTAGAGGTACATCACACATCATCAGTAGACAGCATAGTCACCTTGTTTAACCTTGATACCTGTTTTATAGATGTAGAGGTACATCACACATCATCAGTAGACAGCATAGTTACCTTGTTTAACCTTGATACCTGTTTTTATAGATGTAAGGTACATCACACATCATCAGTAGACAGCATAGATACCTTTGTTTAACCTTGATACCTGTTTTACAGATGTAGAGGTACATCACACATCATCAGTAGACAGCATAGTCACCTTGTTTAACCTTGATACCTGTTTTACAGATGTAGAGGTATACATCACACATCATCAGTAGACAGCATAGTCACCTTGTTTAACCTTGATACCTGTTTTACAGATGTAGAGGTACATCACACATCATCAGTAGACAGCATAGTCACCTTGTTTAACCTTGATACCTGTTTTACAGATGTAGAGTTACATCACACATCATCAGTAGACAGCATAGTCACCTTGTTTAACCTTGATACCTGTTTTATAGATGTAGAGGTACATCACACATCATCAGTAGATAGCATAGTCACCTTGTTTAACCTTGATACCTGTTTTAATAGATGTAGAGGTACATCACACATCATCAGTAGACAGCATAGTCACCTTGTTTAACCTTGATACCTGTTTTACAGATGTAGAGGTACATCACACATCATCAGTAGACAGCATAGTTACCTTGTTTAACCTTGATACCTGTTTTACAGATGTAGAGGTACATCACACATCATCAGTAGACAGCATAGTCACCTTGTTTAACCTTGATACCTGTTTTACAGATGTAGAGGTACATCACACATCATCAGTAGACAGCATAGTTACCTTGTTTAACCTTGATACCTGTTTTACAGATGTAGAGGTACATCACACATCATCAGTAGACAGCATAGTTACCTTGTTTTAACCTTGATACCTGTTTTATAGATGTAAAGGTACATCACACATCATCAGTAGACAGCATAGTTACCTTGTTTTAACCTTGATACCTGTTTTACAGATGTAGAGGTACATCACACATCATCAGTAGACAGCATAGTCACCTTGTTTAACCTTGATACCTGTTTTATAGATGTAGAGGTACATCACACATCATCAGTAGACAGCATAGTTACCTTGTTTAACCTTGATACCTGTTTTATAGATGTAGGGTACATCACACATCATCAGTAGACAGCATAGTCACCTTGTTTAACCTTGATACCTGTTTTACAGATGTAGAGGTACATCACACATCATCAGTAGACAGCATAGTTACCTTGTTTAACCTTGATACCTGTTTTATAGATGTAGAGGTACATCACACATCATCAGTAGACAGCATAGTTACCTTGTTTAACCTTGATACCTGTTTTACAGATGTAGAGGTACATCACACATCATCAGTAGACAGCATAGTTACCTTGTTTAACCTTGATACCTGTTTTATAGATGTAGAGGTACATCACACATCATCAGTAGACAGCATAGTCACCTTGTTTAACCTTGATACCTGTTTTTATAGATGAAGAGGTACATCACACATCATCAGTAGACAGCATAGATACCTTGTTTAACCTTGATACCTGTTTTATAGATGTAGAGGTACATCACACATCATCAGTAGACAGCATAGTCACCTTGTTTAACCTTGATACCTGTTTTATAGATGTAGAGGTACATCACACATCATCAGTAGACAGCATAGTTACCTTGTTTAACCTTGATACCTGTTTTACAGATGTAGAGGTACATCACACATCATCAGTAGACAGCATAGTTACCTTGTTTAACCTTGATACCTGTTTTATAGATGTAAAGGTACATCACACACATCATCAGTAGACAGCATAGTCACCTTGTTTAACCTTGATACCTGTTTTACAGATGTAGAGGTACATCACACATCATCAGTAGACAGCATAGTCACCTTGTTTAACCTTGATACCTGTTTTATAGATGTAGAGGTACATCACACATCATCAGTAGACAGCATAGTTACCTTGTTTAACCTTGATACCTGTTTTACAGATGTAGAGGTACATCACACATCATCAGTAGACAGCATAGTCACCTTGTTTAACCTTGATACCTGTTTTATAGATGTAGAGGTACATCACACATCATCAGTAGACAGCATAGTCACCTTGTTTAACCTTGATACCTGTTTTATAGATGTAGAGGTACATCACACATCATCAGTAGACAGCATAGTTACCTTGTTTAAACCTTGATACCTGTTTTATAGATGTAAAGGTACATCACACATCATCAGTAGACAGCATAGTTACCTTGTTTAACCTTGATACCTGTTTTACAGATGTAGAGGTACATCACACATCATCAGTAGACAGCATAGTTACCTTGTTTAACCTTGATACCTGTTTTACAGATGTAGAGGTACATCACACATCATCAGTAGACAGCATAGTCACCTTGTTTAACCTTGATACCTGTTTTATAGATGTAGAGGTACATCACACATCATCAGTAGACAGCATAGTTACCTTGTTTAACCTTGATACCTGTTTTACAGATGTAGAGGTACATCACACATCATCAGTAGACAGCATAGTTACCTTGTTTAACCTTGATACCTGTTTTACAGATGTAGAGGTACATCACACATCATCAGTAGACAGCATAGTTAACCTTGTTTAACCTTGATACCTGTTTTACAGATGTAGAGGTACATCACACATCATCAGTAGACAGCATAGTTCACCTTGTTTAACCTTGATACCTGTTTTACAGATGTAGAGGTACATCACACATCATCAGTAGACAGCATAGTTACCTTGTTTAACCTTGATACCTGTTTTACAGATGTAGAGGTACATCACACATCATCAGTAGACAGCATAGTCACCTTGTTTAACCTTGATATACCTGTTTTACAGATGTAGAGGTACATCACACATCATCAGTAGACAGCATAGTCACCTTGTTTAACCTTGATACCTGTTTTACAGATGTAGAGGTACATCACACATCATCAGTAGACAGCATAGTTACCTTGTTTAACCTTGATACCTGTGTACTAATATTATTTATTTTTACAAGGCTTGGCAAGCAAAAATCAAGATTTCATCATGAGTTTCATAAAATGTCGTATGAAATAAACACAAATTTTAGATACTTTTTATCATCTATAACAACCTACAATCCGAGGAAAATGTGTTACAAAAATCCAACAAAGGTCATCGTCTTATTATGACGTCTTATAATCTGTTATCGTTTGCTGTCATGATCATCAAGTCATTGAACTAGTGACATATGCAGATTACACTACTATATTTAAAGTTTGATGTACAATCTCCCCACTTGTACACTACTATATTTAAAGTTTGATGGCATCCCCTGTACACTACTATATTTAAAGTTTGATGTACAATGTCCCCTGTACACTACTATATTTAAAGTTTGATGTACAATCTCCCCTGTACACTACTATATTTAAAGTTTGATGTACAATCTCCCCTGTAACTACTATATTTAAAGTTTGATGTACAATCTCCCCTGTACACTACTATATTTAAAGTTTGATGTACAATCTCCCCTGATAAAAGGTACACTACTATATTTAAAGTTTGATGTACAATCTCCCCTGTACACTACTATATTTAAAGTTTGATGTACAATCTCCCCTGTACACTACTATATTTAAAGTTTGATGTACAATCTCCCCTGTACACTACTATATTTAAAGTTTGATGTACAATCTCCCCTGTACACTACTATATTTAAAGTTTGATGTACAATCTCCCCTGTACACTACTATATTTAAAGTTTAATGTACAATGTCCCCTGTACACTACTATATTTAAAGTTTGATGTACAATCTCCCCTGTACACTACTATATTTAAAGTTTGATGTACAATGTCCCCTGTACACTACTATATTTAAAGTTTAATGTACAATGTCCCCTGTACACTACTATATTTAAAGTTTGATGTACAATCTCCCCTGTACACTACTATATTTAAAGTTTGATGTACAACCCTCCTTGTACAACTACACTACTATATTTAAAGTTTGATGTACAATCTCCCCTGTACACTACTATATTTAAAGTTTAATGTACAATCTCCCCTGTACACTACTATATTTAAAGTTTGATGTACAATCTCCCCTGTACACTACTATATTTAAAGTTTGATGTACAATCTCCCCTGTACACTACTATATTTAAAGTTTGATGTACAATCTCCCCTGTACACTACTATATTTAAAGTTTGATGTACAATCTCCCCTGTACACTACTATATTTAAAGTTTGATGTACAATCTCCCCTGTACACTACTATATTTAAAGTTTGATGTACAATCTCCCCTGTACACTACTATATTTAAAGTTTGATGTACAATCTCCCCTGTACACTACTATATATTTAAAGTTTGATGTACAATCTCCCCTGTACACTACTATATTTAAAGTTTGATGTACAATCTCCCCTGTACACTACTATAGTTTGATTACAATTCCCCTGTACACTACTATAATTTAAAGTTTAATGTACAATCTCCCCTGTACACTACTATATTTTAAAGTTTGATGTACAATCTCCCCTGTACACTACTATATTTAAAGTTTGATGTACAATCTCCCCTGTACACTACTATATTTAAAGTTTGATGTACAATCTCCCCTGTACACTACTATATTTAAAGTTTGATGTACAATCTCCCCTGTACACTACTATATTTAAAGTTTGATGTACAATCTCCCCTGTACACTACTATATTTAAAGTTTGATGTACAATGTCCCCTGTACACTACTATATTTAAAGTTTAATGTACAATCTCCCCTGTACACTAACACTACTATATTTAAAGTTTAATGTACAATGTCCCCTGTACACTACTATATTTAAAGTTTGAATGTACAATCTCCCCTGTACACTACTATATTTAAAGTTTGATGTACAATCCCTGTACCCCTAAAGTTTAATGTACAATCCCCCTGTACACTACTATATTTAAAGTTTGATGTACAATCTCCCCTGTACACTACTATATTTAAAGTTTGATGTACAATCTCCCCTGTACACTACTATATTTAAAGTTTGATGTACAATCTCCCCTGTACACTACTATATTTAAAGTTTGATGTACAATCTCCCCTGTACACTACTATATTTAAAGTTTGATGTACAATCTCCCCTGTACACTACTATATTTAAAGTTTGATGTACAATCTCCCCTGTACACTACTATATTTAAAGTTTGATGTACAATCTCCCCTGTACACTACTATATTTAAAGTTTGATGTACAATCTCCCCTGTACACTACTATATTTAAAGTTTGATGTACAATCTCCCCTGTACACTACTATATTTAAAGTTTGATGTACAATCTCCCCTGTACACTACTATATTTAAAGTTTAATGTACAATCTCCCCTGTACACTACTATATTTAAAGTTTAATGTACAATCTCCCCTGTACACTACTATATTTAAAGTTTGATGTACAATCTCCCCTGTACACTACTATATTTAAAGTTTGATGTACAATCTCCCCTGTACACTACTATATTTAAAGTTTGATGTACAATCTCCCCTGTACACTACTATATTTAAAGTTTGATGTACAATCTCCCCTGTACACTACTATATTTAAAGTTTAATGTACAATCTCCCCTGTACACTACTATATTTAAAGTTTGATGTACAATCTCCCCTGTACACTACTATATTTAAAGTTTGATGTACAATCTCCCCTGTACACTACTATATTTAAAGTTTGATGTACAATCTCCCCTGTACACTACTATATTTAAAGTTTGATGTACAATCTCCCCTGTACACTACTATATTTAAAGTTTAATGTACAATCTCCCCTGTACACTACTATATTTAAAGTTTGATGTACAATCTCCCCTGTACACTACTATATTTAAAGTTTGATGTACAATCTCCCCTGTACACTACTATATTTAAAGTTTGATGTACAATGTCCCCTGTACACTACTATATTTAAAGTTTGATGTACAATCTCCCCTGTACACTACTATATTTAAAGTTTGATGTACAATCTCCCCTGTACACTACTATATTTAAAGTTTGATGTACAATCTCCCCTGTACACTACTATATTTAAAGTTTAATGTACAATCTCCCCTGTACACTACTATATTTAAAGTTTAATGTACAATGTCCCCTGTACACTACTATATTTAAAGTTTGATGTACAATCTCCCCTGTACACTACTATATTTAAAGTTTGATGTACAATCTCCCCTGTACACTACTATATTTAAAGTTTGATGTACAATCTCCCCTGTACACTACTATATTTAAAGTTTGATGTACAATCTCCCCTGTACACTACTATATTTAAAGTTTGATGTACAATCTCCCCTGTACACTACTATATTTAAAGTTTGATGTACAATCTCCCCTGTACACTACTATATTTAAAGTTTAATGTACAATCTCCCCTGTACACTACTATATTTAAAGTTTAATGTACAATGTCCCCTGTACACTACTATATTTAAAGTTTATGTACAATCTCCCCTGTACACACTATATTTAAAGTTTGATGTACAATCTCCCCTGTACACTACTATATTTAAAGTTTGATGTACAATCTCCCCTGTACACTACTATATTTAAAGTTTGATGTACAATCTCCCCTGTACACTACTATATTTAAAGTTTGATGTACAATCTCCCCTGTACACTACTATATTTAAAGTTTGATGTACAATCTCCCCTGTACACTACTATATTTAAAGTTTGATGTACAATGTCCCCTGTACACTACTATATTTAAAGTTTGATGTACAATCTCCCCTGTACACTACTATATTTAAAGTTTAATGTACAATCTCCCCTGTACACTACTATATTTAAAGTTTGATGTACAATCTCCCCTGTACACTACTATATTTAAAGTTTGATGTACAATCTCCCCTGTACACTACTATATTTAAAGTTTGATGTACAATCTCCCCTGTACACTACTATATTTAAAGTTTGATGTACAATCTCCCCTGTACACTACTATATTTAAAGTTTGATGTACAATCTCCCCTGTACACTACTATATTTAAAGTTTGATGTACAATCTCCCCTGTACACTACTATATTTAAAGTTTGATGTACAATGTCCCCTGTACACTACTATATTTAAAGTTTGATGTACAATCTCCCCTGTACACTACTATATTTAAAGTTTGATGTACAATGTCCCCTGTACACTACTATATTTAAAGTTTGATGTACAATCTCCCCTGTACACTACTATATTTAAAGTTTGATGTACAATCTCCCCTGTACACTACTATATTTAAAGTTTGATGTACAATCTCCCCTGTACACTACTATATTTAAAGTTTAATGTACAATCTCCCCTGTACACTACTATATTTAAAGTTTAATGTACAATCTCCCCTGTACACTACTATATTTAAAGTTTGATGTACAATCTCCCCTGTACACTACTATATTTAAAGTTTGATGTACAATCTCCCCTGTACACTACTATATTTAAAGTTTAATGTACAATCTCCCCTGTACACTACTATATTTAAAGTTTGATGTACAATCTCCCCTGTACACTACTATATTTAAAGTTTGATGTACAATCTCCCCTGTACACTACTATATTTAAAGTTTAATGTACAATCTCCCCTGTACACTACTATATTTAAAGTTTAATGTACAATGTCCCCTGTACACTACTATATTTAAAGTTTGATGTACAATCTCCCCTGTACACTACTATATTTAAAGTTTAATGTACAAGTCACCCCTGTACACTACTATATTTAAAGTTTGATGTACAATCTCCCCTGTACACTACTATATTTAAAGTTTGATGTACAATTCCCCTGTACACTACTATATTTAAAGTTTGATGTACAATCTCCCCTGTACACTACTATATTTAAAGTTTATGTTTACACTACATATTTAAAGTTTGATGTACAATCTCCCCTGTACACTACTATATTTAAAGTTTGATGTACAATCTCCCCTGTACACTACTATATTTAAAGTTTGATGTACAATCTCCCCTGTACACTACTATATTTAAAGTTTGATGTACAATCTCCCCTGTACACTACTATATTTAAAGTTTGATGTACAATCTCCCCTGTACACTACTATATTTAAAGTTTGATGTACAATCTCCCCTGTACACTACTATATTTAAAGTTTGATGTACTAATTTAAAATGTACCTCCCCTGTACACTACTATATTTAAAGTTTGATGTACAATCTCCCCTGTACACTACTATATTTAAAGTTTGATGTACAATCTCCCCTGTACACTTAAATAATTAAAGCTTTTATCCGACAACTATCCAGCTGGCTCACACAATGTATGTACTACTCCACAAATAATGCGGTTCCCTTCCAGATCTCTTTGAATATACCTGTAATTATAGATCCTAAAGGTATTATTCATTGGTATAAATAATAAATTTATTCTATGAAAAGCTAAAAATACATTTATTCTTCATATTGAAAAGATAATAAAATATTCATGTTGCTCTAGTTTCCAGACAAAAATTAGGTTAAATTGTTCTTAACTGACAGTATAGTTTTAAAAATATTGCATTTTTCTTCAGTTTTCTTTAACAAAATAAGTGTCCAGATTTTGACAAGCATACTACAAACTCCCAAACAGAGGTGTATTCACAGTGTACATATATCTCACACACAGGGAATCTGTCCATCTGCTTAGCAATATACATAAATTGTCCAAGTCAATATTTCTGGTTTTGTTTTACAGGTTGTTCCTGTTGTTATGACTGTAATCTCAGACAAGATTTGGCGAGGACCGGGTCTAGACAGACAACACAGCTGAGCTGTCACAGATGTACCCAGTGTTGAAGATGTGCCAGCTTTGTAGACACACGTGGGATGTTTGTGTTGGACACATGGTTATCTGCCCCTGGTCACCAAACACTTCCTGTGAACAGTGTGGACTATTGCCATAGTGATGCACCATACAGAAAAAATATCTGTAACCAGCTTCATAGATAGAGGGGCTAAATGAAGTGTCATATGTAGATGTTGTGAACACATTTGTCAACTTTTTGAAGAGCAACAGTAACTTTGTTATTCTCTTTAGGACCAGGAAATGATAATTTCATTGATATAAATACTGATGGTGTATGGGGAGAGAATGGTTAGATTGGTGTTAGGGTGTGCTGTGTGTCTGTAGTAGTGTGTGGGGTAACAGGTGTTTGGAGTATATGGAATGTACACAGCTATCATGGTAGGCAGGATTTTCTTTCCCATGACTGAAACTAAAATTATGGAATGTATGAAGACTTAAATCTGTAAAATTGATTTGTGTTTTGTTTGATTTTCTCCATATGGAGAGTAGGAGATGTATGGGAGGTGTGACAGGCACTATATATACAGAATGTGGATGTGGTGGTGTATGTAAGTCTTAACAGTATGTAGGGGACAGCATTGTTCACCACAGTACTTATCGGCAAGGATCATAATATTGATGGGCCCGCTAGGATTCCTTTGTCCCATTTTAATATTTTTGGCGACTTGTCAAATTAAAATTATAATGAACTTTTATGGAAGTGTTTTCTTGGTTTCTATTTTGTGTAATTACCTGAGCTGACCGAGATATTAGTTCATTATTAATGACCGGATCACCTCCTGTGAACCACTCATGATCACTCCAGACTACTGTACAATGGCTGGTTAACTTATCACAAAAATAATCATGCTCATTATTTCATACATTTAGACACATATATACAACAGTTATATGTAATGATGTGTCTGAAATTTCCATTTTATCACATTTCACTTAAGATTTGAAAATTAAAAATGATAATTACATAAATTATCACAAAATATTTAAAATTGTACAAAGATTGAATTTCTAATGGAATGTTTTAAGTTGACAATGCTATATGTTCAGTGTCCTTTGGTGTCCTGTGTGTGTATATTAAGTTACACTTATGTTATTACCTCCATTGAGAGAGAATTAAAAACGGATATAATCTCGTGTATAACTCCCTTTGGTGTATCAGTCAGCTGGTACAGGTGTTTTAATTAAGTTCGTTTAGAACTTTTAAACATTGCACAATGTTTATAATGTTTACAATGGTACCAAAGTTTATTCTATTAAGTAATCAAAAGAAATGTTCAGGTAAAACTCGATGTAAAAATTCCTATTTATAAAAATCAATGTATGGAAAAAAGTTAGTCATGACGAAATTTTGATTTCAGATTTCAGAGAAGACCCTTAATATGGATGGTTCCTATTCCTTAAATTCAGAATTTCTTTCCTATACAGTGATTTATGAGACTTACCTAAAGCTAGACGAGTCTTGGATTCAAGATTTTTAAGGTATTCAACAAAAATTTGACACCCTGTCCACTGTAATATTTCTTAGTACAATGTAAATTGTGTTCTAAGTTATATTTTCCTTAGCAGCAATCTATGTTTACTTTGAACTTTAAATATATACTGCTATGGATGATATTAAGTAAAGAAATACCTAAACAAAGAACGGATGAAACTTGGGCCAGGTGGCCATTAAGAAGAATTCTCCTTGGTTGAAATCTGTCTTAAGATTTGACTGTTTAAAACCATTCAAATATTTAGTAAAGTTTTAAAAGATGTCCTTCATACTGCTGTTAAAAACTGTTAAAGAATACATAATTACAAAGAGTATATCTTTCCATTTCCTGGCTGTGGTGTTGAAGTGGTTAAGGTGTCTCAGATTCTACCAGGGCCAGTGGCTCATCAATCTTTGGACTACAATGGTAAAATGAAAACGATGTCTAATTCCCTAGCACCCTACATCTGGGCTGTGGTTTAAAATATTTTAATCAAAAGATTGTAATTTGGATTGGACAGCATGCTGTTTATATATGTCTCTCCATACTTCTGATCTATTTGTGACAAAATCTTTGAGGCAATGTTTTCATTCTTTTGTATTTACAATTGTATTTAAATACCAGTACACAAATTCACCTTTCCCTGTGGCAACTCGATTTCAAGCTGATTTCTAAATTTCATATATTGGTTAGGTATGATTAATCCCGAATATCTCAAACGATATTGTGTTTGAAGGTGACACGGTCTTTTATAGAAAATCTGTATTATTATATCAGTTAATATGTTGATTTTGTATATAATATGGCTATTGAATAGGTATACCTGAAACTTCAGTAAGCTGTCACACATTAAAAAATAGACATTTAAAATGTATGAAAACATTGTAGAACATTTCTTAATGTGGAAACCACATACATTAACACTGAACACATCCCAAAGCTCTTTCTGATTCATGCACAAATTAATCACCAATTTAAATATTATCTTATGCAATGTAGAAATCTAAGTTTGGCTACATAAGTAGCTGATATTGGGCCCGCCGATAGATTCCTGACAGACTTTTCAAGTTTAAATTGTTCTTAGTATAACAGCCATTATATCCGTGCTGAAGTATTGATTTATAGGGAGGTCAGTAAATATTGGAGCACCTAGACAAAGATAGCTGTACAGCTAGACCTGCATACCTAACTTATCCTGAATGTAACCTTGTACACAGCCAAACTTCATTATCTTGAATTAAAACTAGCAGGACCGTTTAAACTTAAACTATCTTAAAAGAAATAAAGTGATCGCGTCAAGTTTGGCAAGGACTGATGCAATATTTCTAATTAAACAGGGTCTTTGAGTGACATATAGGATTACCTATGAAAGTAAAACATAGTTGGTTACCTTATTGGGCATACCTACGTAAGGTCGTGCTCACCACGGTCAACCTTCACAGGTGATAAGAGACTCGTTAAACATACCTGGATATATGTGGCCTCCCCCGACAGTGGCCTGGTTAAGGTAGTACTGACTGGGTCAACATTATCTCAAATATTTACACAGTACCCAACCTCTAAATACACCAGTCTATTTATATTGGTAAACATTAGTCTATGTAAAGATGCTTGCTTGACAAAGATAAATATCTAGATTATTACCAAGAACCTGGCATTTGTATACAGTTGTCCTCTAGAATGTACCCGGTTCTTGCATCTCTGCTTCAAAGATGATCATATCTCTCCTTAATCAGATACTTAATTAGTGAAAACTTTGGTTATGCAGTCTATATAAGTTACATTAGGGATTGTGTAGAGGATTGAGGACAGTGATAGGATGTCCGTCATAATAAGAACATTTTATTGAAAGTGTAGGTTTTCAAGGTTTTCCTAGCTTTTTTAACTCTGATCGAGTTAAACTTTGATAAAGTGTGTTATACAGCTCCTGTCTGACATGTTTTTATAACTCACATTTTTATTAGCCCACCATCATCAGATGGTGGGCTATTCAAATTGCCTTTCGTCCGTGGTCCATCGTCCCTCCGTCCGTCTGTCCGTTAACAATTCTTGTTACCGCTATTTCTCAGAAAGTACTGAAGGGATCTTTCTCAAATTTCACATATAGGTTCCCCTAGGGCCCTAGTTGTGCATATTGCATTTTGGGACTGATCGTTCAACAAGGTGGCCGACCGGCGGCCATCTTGGATTTTGATAGTTAAAGTTTGTTACAGCTAATTCCCAGAAAGTACTGAAGGAATCTTTCTCAAATTTCATATGTAGGTTCCCCTAGGGCGATAGTTGTGCATATTGCATTTTGGGACCAATCGGTCAACAAGATGGCCGACTGGCGGCCATCTTGGATTTTGATGGTTAAAGTTTGTTACCGCTATTTCTCAGAAAGTACTGAAGGGATCTTTCTCAAATTTCATATGTAGGTTTCCCTAGGGCCCTAGTTGTGCATATTGCATTTTGGGACTGATCGGTCAACAAGATGGCCGACCAGCAGCCATCTTGGATTTTGATAGTTAAAGTTTGTTACCGCTAATTCCCAGAAAGTACTGAAGGAATCTTTCTCAAATTTCATATGTAGGTTCCCCTAGGGCGATAGTTGTGCATATTGCATTTTGGGACCAATCGGTCAACAAGATGGCCGACTGGCGGCCATCTTTGATTTTGATGGTTAAAGTTTGTTACCGCTATTTCTCAGAAAGTACTGAAGGGATCTTTCTCAAATTTCATATGTAGGTTTCCCTAGGGCCCTAGTTGTGCATATTGCATGTTGGGACCTATCAGTCAACAAGATGGCCGACCGGCAGCCATCTTGGATTTTGATAGTTAAAGTTTGTTACGGCTATTTCTCAGAAAGTACTGAAGGAATCTTTCTCAAATTTCATGTGCAGGTTCCTGAAGGGGTCTAGTGCATTTTCGGACTTATCGGTCAGCAAGATGATCGACAGGTAGCCATCTTGGATTTTGATAATTGAAGTTTGTTACTGCTACATATCTCAGAAAGTACTGAAAGGATCTTTCTCAAGTTTCATATATAGTATGTAGTAAAAGTTTGAAAAGCAGGGAAAAGATCCCTCTTTCTGTTGTCAGACATAGATCATTCTTTGGTGGGCGCCAAGATCCCACTGGGATCTCTTGTTTCAATGAGTCCTCGGTATACATTGTACATCAAACTTTGGTGAGGTGAGTTTCCAAAAGACTATTTTATAAAATCTTTCAAAAGCTTATGTGAATTTCTTAGCACAAATTGATCCAAATTTTTTTTCTAGAAAAATTAATTTGACATGATGTACAGGCCTGTAAGATGTAATTATGATGGATCATATTTAACAATAGAATGATCTGATAATGTACGTACACAGACAGACAGTAATTATTACCTGGCAGTCTTGTGACAAACAATTCCTTATGAAACTGGCTGGATCAATATGTAACAAACATCTGAGGACTCTATCCTAATTAGCTGTCTTTCATGTGTACCTAGACGTAGCTTATAGCTAGTTCAAGTACATCAAGGTCTGGTGAAAATATCATATTATAAAGTTAGGCTGGTTATCAAGAAGATTTCAAGTTAGGATGTATGAAATTTAATCTCTTTTTTTTTCTCTCCATAAATTCTAAATCATTTTTAAGCTGGCAAAATATAATGGATGCTGATAAAGTGATGGCAAACAATCTATTGTTATGATATATATTAACTCTGGAAACACAACTTCAATAGTTGTCCTATAAGCCTAAATATCAGAGAGGAGACAACATATGTATACCATGGTAATGGAGATGTACAGGAGAGCTTGTCATAACTGGCCTTTACTCGGTAACCCAGATCAATATGTTGTCTACTTCACTCTATGACATTTTCCTTCTTATCTTATTGTAATTAAAACCTGTCTATATCAGTGACAAAGACTGACTAATTCTTTATGTATCCTCAGAAGTGGGGTATGTGTGAGCTAGAGACAGGAAAAAGATCTTGCGTGGTCACCAGTTTGGAAGTGATGATTGTATTTCTATGTTGTATTACCAGCTACAAGATGGTGATAATAAGATAGTTCCCTGATAGAACAATAACATCCGCCATTCCTGTCGTCATAACCACCCCCTCAACACCTTAATAAAAAAGGTTGTACAAATTTTACATGAGCTTTTAAATTAACACTATATAACTACTCCACTAAAATAGATTTTTTGAGTATTATTTTTTCATTGAATGTTATTACCTCTAAGTCATTATTATTTTCATTAAAAAAAGTTGAAATTTTGATAGAGTAACTTTTGATTTTGAAATAACTTATCTACTGTTCAACTTTTGTTTGGTAATAGTAAGCTTTATTTTCTCTGTTTGGTAATAGTAAGCTTTATTTTATTTATGTGAATGGTTTAATTGTCCTTTTGTAGCAACAATTTTTATCTGGTTTAATTAAAATGTCATCCTGTGACTTTTGTGGAAACAATTTAGAACTGTAATCATAAATTAGGTGAGAAGTGTACATGTTTGAGCCGGCGGATTCTCTTCAGACGATTTAAATTGTAATTTTCATTTACAAACAACATTTAAAGGCGAGTAGATCACTGTCTCTGAATTTATGGTTTTGGTGAATCTGTCGGATTGTCAATAAACAATTGTGTCAGTGAAAGTAAACCTCATGTATTGATCCTACTGATTTCTGGATAGGCTAAACTTTAAATGTATGACGTATTGGTCTCATTCCCTTATCTATTACATAGATTCCTAGTTTGTGTTTGGGGAACAGATATCCCATATTTAATCTGTTTAAACATCAATATGACTATTTTACACAATTTCTTTATAAATTACATGATCACTGGTTGGCTCTCAAATTGCTATCATTCAAATATAAATATTAGGTACGGTTGAATCTCAAACAACAATTAACTTTTGCCATTAGGCTATTGTGTTTCTGAATAACGTAAATCCAATAAACGATACTATAAACAGGGTCAGTGAAGGGGAGCAAGGTTTAAAAACCATTTCTATGTCCGCCCTATTGCTGAGCAAATCTATCTCACCAAAAGTCTGCTTAGAATGACGTAGGTTTTTAAAGGTACCGGATAGAGGTTTTTCTGCTTGTTCGATAGTCTGTGACTAAAGGGAGTGCACTTTTAATGTATAACTAGCGAACCATTTCAGTACTGAATTCCCTATTATTTAACGATGACTTTGTGAATATTCGGACAATAACAATCTGCCTCTACGTGACAAACCAAAGAGGTGAAAATAACATGTTTATAGTCTGTATTTACTGAAAACGTAGATTTTTGGGCTCTAAACTTTGGTTGACTTTATAACAAGTAATGCAGCCTGATATGTCAGCAAGGTGTCCTGTTAAGGTTGGTTGAATTGCAAAGAGGGCTTTAATTGATAAAGATAATTGAAGATATATGTACAATGTATATTAAGAGTGTATAGAGTCAATCTTGTTTTTAAACTCATTGGCACAATTCAGATTTGACCTGTGGCTGAAACCATAACCTATCAATAGTTCAGTGCCATTTCATGAGTTTGATGATGAAACTCATGGGGGGGGGGGATAATGTAGCAACACTCAATGGAAAAAAACCCAACAGAATTACAATTAAAGATGGTCACCAATACCGGTATATTGAGGCTTCTGATTGAAAGTCAAGATTTGAATATCGTCAGATTTGAATGAAGTTTGGTATGCAATATGTACTATAGCAATACCAAGACTATGGTAGTATTAGTATCCATTTTATTGAAAAACAAAGTGGCAGCCATTTCCTTGTCTTGTTGAAATTCAAACTTAATCAAAATCTAATGAAAGTTGTAATCAAGTTTCATATGTAGTAACAGTATAGTTTATGTGTCATTGTTTGTTGTACCTGTACACATTGTACATGTCTGTTAATTTTACCGGTAGTATCCAATTTGTAAACTAATTCTGAAATTAATAATTAATATAATCGTGTGTCTTTATGAACAAAAGGTTATTGAACCTGTGTATTGTTATGTCTAATTGACACCACGGAATCGGCGGAGGTTTTATGTTTGGGGTTACCGAACATTGCTCACACAGATCATAGATGGTATGATAACAGTTATTGACTTCCTTCAATAGAAGGAGGAAACAAGATAGAGGTCAATAGCAAAACATAATAACCCTCATAAATTAATATTCTGTAATACAAAGCTCAGGTCCTCAGAACTATTGGAGGATCCACGTATGATTTCATTGATATATCCGGTATGTTTATATTTGTTCTTTTTGAATATGTTCATACCTGTACACAGCTAGCAGGTATATAGACATGTACTCCTTACAACTTACGACCTTCTTAATCAGACCATAGGACTAATAGTATGTTCACCTGTCTCCTACTCTACTGTGACCTTAGGGATCCAAAGGTTCAAAGATTCATCTGTGTACAAAGATATCAGGGTTTTAAAGGTTCATCTGTGAACAAAGATCTTAGGGTTTTAAAGGTTCACCTGTGTACAAAGATCTTCAGAGTTCTAAAGATTCACCTGTGTACAAAGATCTTGGGGTTTTAAATGTTTACCTGTGTACAAAGATCTTAGGGTTTTAAAGGTTCACCTGTGTACAAAGATCTTAGGGTTTTAAAGGTTCATCTGTGAACAAAGATCTTCAGAGTTCTAAAGATTCACCTGTGTACAAAGATCTTGGGGTTTTAAATGTTTACCTGTGTACAAAGATCTTAGGGTTTTAAAGGTTCACCTGTGTACAAAGATCTTAGGGTTTTAAAGGTTCATCTGTGTACAAAGATCTTATGGATTTAAAGGTTTACCTGTGTACAAAGATCTTAGGGTTTTAAAGGTTCACCTGTGTACAAAAATCTTAGGGGTTTAAAGGTTTACCTGTGTACAAAGATCTTAGGGTTTTAAAGGTTCACCTGTGTACAAAAATCTTAGGGGTTTAAAGGTTCACCTGTGTACAAAGATTTAACCATGTACTATAGTTATGACCTTACTGTTCTATAGTTTCAACTCTGTATTATGACCTTACTATTACCTTAGTTATAGTTCATCCCTGTAGTCTATACTATGACCTTATGTTTAAGTTGCAACTACAGTATGTAATATCACCTTATGGTTCCTAAGTTTTAGCCTTGACCTTAGCCCTTGTACTATGACCTCAGGGTTTGACTTTGAACTGTGACCCCTGGGTCCTATATACTATTGAGTATAACTGGTTCCTGGTTCAGACTTGTCCAGACTTGGGTACACACAACCAGGATATACACTCCATTTTCTGGTATTTAATTGATGCCTTGGGTATATATTGGTGTTTACAAAATACTTATGCCCTCAGTTTTATCTCTCAAGTTGAAATTGACTTGCCATTCCTGTCTATAAATATTTATAGCTGTAATACATTATTTCTCCACGTGGAGGAAGGCGAGGCCAAGTTTAATCAAATGTACAGGTAGAAGGCGGGAAAGTAATTAAATTGATCACAATAATTAAACATTATACAGCTCTATAGTGATTGAAATCATGGAACTTGCAAGACAACAATATTGGCAATAGTCAGATATACAATGTACATGTATAGACAGGCAGAATGGTGTACAGTAGTTCTACATGGATATAAGTTATATAAAAAAAAAATTGTTGGAGATTATCTTAGGTTGTACAAAATGTCAAATAGATATTGATGATTGATTTAATGGAAAAAATTAATGTTAAATGGAAATGAAAATATATTTTTATGATATGTAAATAGCTACATGTATATCCAAGAAGATGGGAAAAAGATGAGAATTAATTTAAATACTATTTGATAATTTTATCTGACGAAAAAGAAGTGAGGTACGTGGGTCTCCGTTACAATGTTAATAGTGATGACACATAAAATACTGTGGCCTTATATTTAGGAAGCTCTTTGTAAAACTCTACCATCACAGTTCATTAGTCACATTAATTATTGAATATAATCATTAAGATGGAAATATACCTGTATTACGACACTTTTTTTTTATTATTTATTTTTCAGTAGATTTCAAATATTTCTCCCTTTATATCTAAACGAGGGAGAAGTTATTCAAATGTTTCCTCATTTCTATTGTTATAAGGAAGAGTTAAGGCATCTAGCATTAATATACAGAGATTCAGAAGTTGTGTCCAACAGGGAAATCTGATTTCAAACAAATATTTTCAATTTGCCCATTATGCTTCACATTATGTAGAGATGTCATACGCGTTTTCCACTTGTCATTTTTAAATGTGTATACTGGTACATGTATGTATTATGGAATATTTTCAGGTAACATTAATCACTAGAGAATGCTAGACCAGTCATCACGACCATTATCCTAAGTCTGGGAACAATATATAAAGGCAATGATACTATATCCCAATATTGAATATTGAGTGGGCGAATGTGAAATGTATAGGGATATTTAAATGTATGCAGATACCCCCTGCAAACCACGATATACCCGCCATTTTCCAGTCGGAACCTGTCAGGACTTAAGCTGCTTATGTAATGGCATACAGAAGGCATTGACAAACCATGTGGTGGAGATTCTATAGGATTAGGATTATGTCAACATAGGAATTGGTCAGAAAGATTTCAATACCTCTAATCCCTTTACTCGTAAACGGTTTAAAATGAGTACATACAAAGAAATTCTTATTTTATCAAATCATACTTACTACATAGGATTCATATATTTAATATGAGGGTGGTGACTTAAATGCCTTTACTAGGGTAATTCTGGTAACGCTGACACCTTACTAGGGTAATTCTGGTAACGCTGACACCTTACTAGGGTAATTCTGGTAACGCTGACACCTTACTAGGGTAATTCTGGTAACACTAACACCTTACTAGGGTAATTCTGGTAACACTGACACCTTACTAGGGTAATTCTGGTAACGCTGACACCTTACTAGGGTAATTCTGGTAAACCTGACACCTTACTAGGGTAATTCTGGTAATACTGACACCTTACTAGGGTAATTCTGCTAAAGCTGACACCTTACTAGGGTAATTCTGGTAATACTGACACCTTACTAGGGTAATTCTGGTAATACTGACACCTTACTAGGGTAATTCTGGTAACGCTGACACCTTACTAGGGTAATTCTGGTAAACCTGACACCTTACTAGGGTAATTCTGGTAATACTGACACCTTACTAGGGTAATTCTGGTAACACTAACACTTACTAGGGTAATTCTGGTAACGCTGACACCTTACTAGGGTAATTCTGGTAAACCTGACACCTTACTAGGGTAATTCTGGTAACACTAACACCTTACTAGGGTAATTCTGGTAACGCTGACACCTTACTAGGGTAATTCTGGTAAACCTGACACCTTACTAGGGTAATTCTGGTAATACTGACACCTTACTAGGGTAATTCTGGTAAAGCTGACACCTTACTAGGGTAATTCTGGTAACTCTTACACCTTACTAGGGTTATTTTGGTAATGCTGACATCTTACTAGGGTAATTCTGGTAACACTAACACCTTACTAGGGTAAATCTGGTAATGCTGACACCTTACTAGGGTAATTCTGGTAACGCTGACACCTTACTAGGTAATTCTGGTAACACTGACACCTTACTAGGTAATTTTGGTAATACTGACACCTTACTAGGGTAATTCTGGTAACGCTGACACCTTACTAGGGTAATTCTGCTAACTCTTACACCTTACTAGGGTTATTTTGGTAATGCTGACATCTTACTAGGGTAATTCTGGTAACACTAACACCTTACTAGGGTAATTCTGGTAAACTGACACCTTACTAGGGTAATTCTGGTAACGCTGACACCTTACTAGGGTAATTCTGGTAACGCTGACATCTAAATAGGGTAATTCTGGTAACACTAACACCTTACAAGGAAACCTTCTGGTAACGCTGACACCTTACTAGGGTAATTCTGGTAACTGACACCTTACTTAGGGTAATTCTGGTAACGCTGACACCTTACTAGGGTAATTCTGGTAAACTGACACCTTACTACTAGGGTAATTCTGGTAAAACTGACACCTTACTAGGGTAATTCTGGTAACGCTGACACCTTACTAGGGTAATTCTGGTAACATTAACACCTTACTAGGGTAATTCTGGTAACACTAACACCTTACTAGGGTAATTCTTGTAACACTAACACCTTACTAGGGTAATTCTGGTAAACTGACACCTTACTAGGGTAATTCTGGTAACGCTGACACCTTACTAGGGTAATTCTGGTAATACTGACACCTTACTAGGGTAATTCTGGTAAAGCTGACACCTTACTAGGGTAATTCTGGTAATACTGACACCTTACTAGGGTAATTCTGGTAATGCTGACACCTTACTAGGGTAATTCTGGTAATCTGGCTGACACCTTACTAGGGTAATTCTGGTAAACCTGACACCTTACTAGGGTAATTCTGGTAATACTGACACCTTACTAGGGTAAATTCTGGTAACACTGACACCTTACTAGGGTAATTCTGGTAATGCTGACACCTTACTAGGGTAATTCTGGTAAACCTGACACCTTACTAGGGTAATTCTGGTAATACTGACACCTTACTAGGGTAATTCTGGTAACGCTGACACATTACTAGGGTAATTCTGGTAACGCTGACACCTTACTAGGGTAATTCTGGTAATACTGACACCTTACTAGGGTAAATCTGGTAATGCTGACACCTTACTAGGGTAATTCTGGTAACGCTGACACCTTACTAGGGTAATTCTGGTAAGCTGACACCTTACTAGGGTAATTCTGGTAATCTTATTTAGTGACACCTTACTAGGGTAATTCTGGTAACACTGACACCTTACTAGGGTAATTCTGGTAATACTGACACCTTACTAGGGTAATTCTGGTAATGCTGACACCTTACTAGGGTAATTCTGGTAACTCTTACACCTTACTAGGGTTATTTCTGGTAATGCTGACATCTTACTAGGGTAATTCTGTAACACTAACACCTTACTAGGGTAATTCTGGTAATACTGACACCTTACTAGGGTAATTCTGGTAACGCTGACACCTTACTAGGGTAATTCTGGTAATATGACACCTTACTAGGGTAATTCTGGTAAAGCTGACACCTTACTTATTCTAAGCTGAACCTATAGGTTCTGGTGACACCTTACTAGGGTAATTACTGGTAACTCTGACACCTTACTAGGGTAATTTCTGGGTAACACTGACACCTTACTAGGGTAATTCTGGTAACGCTGACACCATACTAGGGTAATTCTGGTAACGCTGACACCTTACTAGGGTAATTCTGGTAAACTGACACCTTACTAGGGTAATTCTGGTAACGCTGACACCTTACTAGGGTAATTCTGGTAACGCTGACACCTTACTAGGGTAATTCTGGTAACACTGACACCTTACTAGGGTAATTCTGGTAAAGCTGACACCTTACTAGGGTAATTCTGGTAACGCTGACACCTTACTAGGGTAAATTCTGGTAATGCTGACACCTTACTAGGGTAATTCTGGTAACACTGACACCTTACTAGGGTAATTCTGGTAACGCTGACACCTTACTAGGGTAATTCTGGTAAACGCTGACACCTTACTAGGGTAATTCTGGTAACGCTGACACCTTACTAGGGTAATTCTGGTAACACTGACACCTTACTAGGGTAATTCTGGTAAACTGACACCTTACTAGGGTAATTCTGGTAATACTGACACCTTACTAGGGTAATTCTGGTAACACTGACACCTTACTAGGGTAATTCTGGTAACGCTGACACCTTACTAGGGTAATTCTGGTAACGCTGACACCTTACTAGGGTAATTCTGGTAAACCTGACACCTTACTAGGGTAATTCTGGTAATACTGACACCTTACTAGGGTAATTCTGGTAACGCTGACACCTTACTAGGGTAATTCTGGTAACGCTACACCTTACTAGGTAATTCTGGTAAGCTAACACCTTACTAGGGTAATTCTGGTAACGCTGACACCTTACTAGGGTAATTCTGGTAACGCTGACACCTTACTAGGGTAATTCTGGTAACACTGACACCTTACTAGGGTAATTCTGGTAAACGCTGACACCTTACTAGGGTAATTCTGGTAATCACTACACCTTACTAGGGTAATTCTGGTAACGCTGACACCTTACTAGGGTAATTCTGGTAACACTGACACCTTACTAGGGTAATTCTGGTAAAACTGACACCTTACTAGGGTAATTCTGGTAACACTACACCTTACTAGGGTAATTCTGGTAAACTGACACCTTACTAGGGTAATTCTGGTAACGCTGACACCTTACTAGGGTAATTCTGGTAACGCTGACACCTTACTAGGGTAATTCTGGTAACACTGACACCTTACTAGGGTTAATTCTGGTAAACTGCTGACACCTTACTAGGGTAATTCTGGTAACGCTGACACCTTACTAGGGTAATTCTGGTAAAACTGACACCTTACTAGGGTAATTCTGGTAACCCTGACACCTTACTAGGGTAATTCTGGTAACGCTGACACCTAATACTAGGGTAATTCTGGTAACACTGACACCTTACTAGGTAATTCTGGTAACGCTGACACCTTACTAGGGTAATTCTGGTAACGCTGACACCTTACTAGGGTAATTCTGGTAACGCTGACACCTTACTAGGGTAATTCTGGTAACACTAACACCTTACTAGGGTAATTCTGGTAAACTGACACCTTACTAGGGTAATTCTGGTAACGCTGACACCTTACTAGGGTAATTCTGGTAACGCTGACATCTTACTAGGGTAATTCTGGTAACACTAACACCTTACTAGGGTAATTCTGGTAACACTGACACCTTACTAGGGTAATTCTGGTAATACTGACACCTTACTAGGGTAATTCTGGTAACGCTGACACCTTACTAGGGTAATTCTGGTAACGCTGACACCTTACTAGGGTAATTCTGGTAATGCTGACACCTTACCTGGTTAATATTCTGCTGACACCTTACTAGGGTAATTTCTGGTAAACCGACACCTTAGGGTAATTCTGTAAACTGACACCTTACTAGGGTAATTCTGGTAACACTGACACCTTACTAGGGTAATTCTGGTAACGCTGACACCTTACTAGGGTAATTCTGGTAAATGCTGACACCTTACTAGGGTAAATTCTGGTAAACGCTGACACCTTACTAGGGTAATTCTGGTAACACTGACACCTTACTAGGGTAATTCTGGTAACGCTGACACCTTACTAGGGTAATTCTGGTAACGCTGACACCTTACTAGGGTAATTCTGGTAATGCTGACACCTTACTAGGGTAATTCTGGTAACACTGACACCTTACTAGGGTAATTCTGGTAATGCTGACACCTTACTCTAGGGTAAATTCTGGTAACACTGACACCTTAATTGGGTAATTTGGTACTAGGGTGAACACCTTACTAGGGTAATTCTGGTAACGCTGACACCTTACTAGGGTAATTCTGGTAACACTGACACCTTACTAGGGTAATTCTGGTAATACTGACACCTTACTAGGGTAATTCTGGTAACACTGACACCTTACTAGGGTAATTCTGGTAACTCTGACACCTTACTAGGGTAATTCTGGTAACGCTGACACCTTACTAGGGTAATTCTGGTAACGCTGACACCTTACTAGGGTAATTCTGGTAATGCTGACACCTTACTAGGGTAATTCTGGTAACACTAACACCTTACTAGGGTAATTCTGGTAACGCTGACACCTTACTAGGGTAATTCTGGTAACACTGACACCTTACTAGGGTAATTCTGGTAACGCTGACACCTTACTAGGGTAATTCTGGTAACACTAACACCTTACTAGGGTAATTCTGGTAACGCTGACACCTTACTAGGGTAATTCTGGTAACACTGACACCTTACTAGGGTAATTCTGGTAACACTGACACCTTACTAGGGTAATTCTGGTAACACAAACACCTTACTAGGGTAATTCTGGTAACACTGACACCTTACTAGGGTAATTCTGGTAACGATGACACCTTACTAGGGTAATTCTGTTAAATGCTGACACCTTACTAGGGTAATTCTGGTAACACTGACACCCTTACTAGGGTAATTCTGGTAAACCTGACACCTTACTAGGGTAATTCTGGTAACGCTGACACCTTACTAGGGTAATCTGGTAAACCTGACACCTTACTAGGGTAATTCTGGTAAACCTGACACCTTACTAGGGTAATTCTGGTAACGCTGACACCTTACTAGGGTAATTCTGGTAACGCTGACACCTTACTAGGGTAATTCTGGTAACGCTGACACCTTACTAGGGTAATTCTGGTAACACTGACACCTTACTAGGGTAATTCTGGTAATGCTGACACCTTACTAGGGTAATTCTGGTAACACTAACACCTTACTAGGGTAATTCTGGTAACACTAACACCTTACTAGGGTAATTCTGGTAATGCTGACACCTTACTAGGGTAATTCTGGTAAACTGACACCTTACTAGGGTAATTCTGGTAACGCTGACACCTTACTAGGGTAATTCTGGTAACACTAACACCTTACTAGGGTAATTCTGGTAAACTGACACCTTACTAGGGTAATTCTGGTAACGCTGACACCTTACTAGGGTAATTCTGGTAACGCTGACACCTTACTAGGGTAATTCTGGTAACACTGACACCTTACTAGGGTAATTCTGGTAACACTGACACCTTACTAGGGTAATTCTGTAACACACCTTACAAGGTTATTCTGGTAACGCTGACACCTTACTAGGGTAATTCTGGTAGCACTAACGCCTTACTAGGGTAATTCTGGTAACACTAACACCTTACTAGGGTAATTCTGGTAACGCTGACACCTTACTAGGGTAATTCTGGTAATACTGACTTGGGGAACTATTTTTCAAATTTCAAATACATGTATGCATTATGTAAAATATATTAATAGACTGATAATGATATCAAAATGTACCAATAATTATGACAACCAGTTACTGTGGCACACACTCTCACCTCACGTGGCATCTTCACTTCCAGCAGATGGTAAATGTCAAAGTTAACACTTACTCTGTGTTAAACCATGACATTATTGATATACAATATTTAACATTGAAATATAACATTAATATTGTAAATAGAAATTAAAAGGTTTTATTCACAAGTATCTGTGAAAATATCAGTATGTTGCTATGTTTGTGTGACAGACTGTCAGTTATACCCTTTAATGTACTCAATATACTTAGTATCCTTAAAATAGAATTATTAAATAGACATGAAGACTTAATGGTAGTATACATTCAGCCATATCATATATATATATATACAGCCATGTCATACAGCCATATCATACGGCCATATCATGCGGCCATGTCATACTACCATATCATACTTCCATGTCATAATGCCATATCATATAGCCATATCATATAGCCATGTCATATGGCCATGTCATACGGCCATGTCATACAGCAATGTCATATGGCCATATCATATATATATATATATATACGGCCATGTCATACAGCCATATCATACAGCCATGTCATATGGCCATGTTATACAGCCATATCATACAGCCATGTCATATGGCCATGTTATACAGCCATGTCATATGGCCATGTTATACAGCCATGTCATACTACCATATCATACGTCCATGTCATATTGCCATATCATACAGCCATGTCATATGGCCATGTCATACAGCCATGTCATATGGCCATGTCATACAGCCATGTCATATGGCCATATCATCATATATATATATATATATATACGGCCATGTCATACAGCCATATCATACGGTCATATCATGTGGCCATGTCATACTACCATATCATACTTCCATGTCATAATGCCATATCATACTGCCATGTCATACAGCCATGTTCATATGGCCATGTCATACAGCCATGTCATACGGCCATATCATATGGCCATGTCTTATGGCCATGTCATACAGCCATGTCATATGGCCATGTCTTATGGCCATGTCATACAGGCCATGTCATATGGCCATGTCATACAGCCATGTCATACGGCCATATCATACGGCCATGTCATACAGCCATGTCATACGGCCATGTCATATGGCCATGTTATACAGCAATGTCATACGGGTCATATCATACGGCCATGTCATATTGCCATGTCATACGGCCATATAATACAGCAATGTCATACGGCCATATAATATGGTCATGTCATATAGCCATATAATATAGCCATGTCATACAGCCATGTCATATGGCCATGTTATACAGCCATGTCATATGGTCATATCATACGGCCATGTCATATTGCCATATCATACAGCCATGTCATATGGCCATATCATACGGCCATGTCATACATACAGCCATGTCATATGGCCATATTATATATATATATATACGGCCATGTCATACAGCCATATACGGTCATATCATGCGGCCATGTCATACTACCATATCGTACATCCATGTCATAATGCCATATCATACTGCCATATCATACATCCATGTCATACAGTCATTATCATATGGCCATGTCATACTATCATACGCCATGTGCCATATCATACATGCTCATGTCATACATATTATGGCCATGTTATACAGCATGTCACGGTCATATCATACGGCCATGTCATATTGCCATATAATACAGCCATGTTATACAGCCATGTCATACAGTCATATCATATGGCCATGTTATACAGCCATGTCATACGGTCATATCATACGGCCATGTCATATTGCCATATCATACAGCCATGTCATATGGCCATGTCATACAGCCATATCATACAGCCATGTCAGTCAGCCATGTCATACGGTCATGTCATACTTGAATGAATATACGTACCCGACCTACTATACCTTTCCGCCGGGTACGAATTGGTCCCTATGTGTCCTAGTGGAGGAGTGCATCCGGAAATCACTCGGGCACAATTTTCTATACTTGTTTGTAGGTTTCCAAGTATTTTGTGCGTATACAAGCATTCATATATTATTTTTATCGAAAACAAACAAAATTACCATTCTTGATATCTACCTTACCGCGCACAAAATGTCAAATTCCTACTTTGTAGACTTGCTGTATAAATTCACTGTGGAAAGTCTTCATATGTGCATATGTAAAACAAAATGTCCTCGCTGAAGATTTGATATTTTATATGGTTCAGTTTTATTGTCTAGTAGGTAACCGATATAAAACAAGTACGATAAAATGCATGCAAACATTTAAATAATGGTTTGCATAACCATTACTTTGCTCCATTAGCAGTAATAGGCACCAATTGTAGCTCTAAAGACGACAACATTTTCTGTCTTAAAGTCTTTTGAGCTACAATATTGCAGTTAATGTCATACAGCCATATCATATGGCCATGTCATATGGCCATGTCATACAGCCATATCATACAGCCATACCATACGACCATGTCATACAGCCATGTCATACGTCCATGTCATACGGCCATGTCATATTGCCATATCATACAGCAATGTCATACGGCCAAATCATATAGCCATATCATATAGCCATGTCATACAGCCATGTCAGTCAGCCATATCATATGGCCATGTCAGTCAGCCATATCATATGGCCATGTCATACGGCCATGTCATACAGCCATGTCATATGGCCATGTCATACAGCCATGTCATACGGCCATATCATATGGCCATGTCATACAGCCATGTCATACGGCCATGTCATATGGCCATGTCTTATGGCCATGTCATACAGCCATGTCATACGGCCATATCATACGGCCATGTCATAGCCATGTCATATTGCCATGTCATACGGCCATATAATACAGCAATGTCACACGGCCATATAATATGGTCATGTCATATAGCCATATATTACACCCATGTCAGTCAGCTGTGTCATACAGCAATATCAAACGGCCATATCATATAGCCATGTCATATAGCCATATCATATAGCCATGTCATACAGCCATGTCATACGGCCATTTCATACAGCCATATGGTTGTATCATATACAGTATATGGTTACTTTGTAAGACACCTGTGTGATAACGGAGGTAGTAACAACATCATATATAAAGTGTATCAAGTCATACAACTGTCTTGGTTAACAGATATATACAATATATACAAACAATATTGAAAGTTTGTATTTCCATAAAAAAATACTAGTTATGCGATAAATAGAATAGAATTCTACACTCTTGGAATTTTATATGAAATTCATTAACTGACAGTAAAATAAAAATTTATCAAACTAGATTTGATAAATTGTTATTAAACTATTATGAATTAATTTGACATACCACTCAGTAAACGTTCAAGGCATTTATTAAATTATTGAATTTGTTTAATATTACATAGCCACTCATGTAAGATCCTCTGAATTCTGTCCCCACGTTGTTTTACCTCCTTGTGTGTAACGAAGGCATATTGTGTGCCATTCCAATGTTTATTGATTCTGGTTAGGGTAGGTATGTTTTATAAGTCTTACAGGTAATCATAAAGAGAATAAATGATTGACAATCATTGTTCCTTTTAAGTCCTCAGACTGTCTGGTGTAGCTGGAGTTAAAACAAGAATGGCCAGGTTTACCTTTCTACCCTTTCTTGGTTGAGTTGTTTTCCATCAACTAATTATATTAGATTAACCATAACCCTAGATCACACAGGTCTAAGGCCCTGATAGCAGTAAATTACCTGGGTTTTCATAGGTGTGAATTTGATGTAATATTGTGAAATGTAAAGGCAATATTCTTACATACCTTTTTTGGTAACTTTTTAAAAGACAGAACTATTTAAGTGATTTTTAACAGATTACATATATAAAATATGCACAGAACCTGGTTTCATTTTCAATTAGTAATTAATTGGAAGAATTAAAATACCTGGTTGACTGGATTTTGATACTTATAGGTATAGAGTTAAAACTGTTAAACTGTAATGAGCGTGAGGACACACCTGTATCACACCTTGGTACATTTAGACATGAGAGAACACACCTATATACCTGTGAGATACCTGTGTGATACCTGTATGTACGTGTATATACCCCCAGCAGCTCCGCCCAGCCTACCCCCAGCAGCACTTTCTCTAAATCTATTGTAGAAACCTTGATTAATTCAGTGATTTTGTGACGTAGACGTGGTCTTATTGGTGAATCATTTAGTAAGTTCAATTGTTTAGTGTTCAAAATCACGTAAAGTGAACAACCAACCACTGTGTTGTAAGCATCTATCAGGTGTCTTAGCCAGCCGTACTATAACGGCTCGGACGCGTTGTTTGGTACAAATAGGACTTTCTATATAGTACATGATACTCTCACCTTAGTTTAAAACTACAATGCAGTCACTGATCTACGTAACACCGTCCATCCCATTTACACTATGACTGAGTAAGTAGAACAAAATCCTATTGTAACCTACACATAACAATACACCTAAAAATATTTAAACTTACACACAGTAAGACTATCTTTTCGTTACCTGTAAAAACTCTTCTTCCAATTCAGTACAGATTCATATTCCGATCAAGGTATCACAAAATTAAAAAATATCTAAAGATTCCCCAAAAATGAATGTTCATGGTAAATGAAATAACTGGTGGTGTGATCCAGGAACTGCTGATTACAATGGGATCGTCTTTATGTGGTTTTGTTTGATTGGTCGGTTTGTTATCTTACAGAATCTCCATTTGATAAGGAGTGATTAGAAAATTCAGTTTTCACCCAGGGATGATGACCATTCTTTGTGCCCACCTTCCCTCTTGTCTGTATCAGGATTATTTCTAAACACTTCACAATTTTGTTCTATGTGTCCTTGATATTCCAGGGGTTACATTCTGACTGTGGTGATATCTATCCCTGGGCTACTGAAGGTTACAATCTGACTGAGTGATATACACCCCTTGGGCTACTGAAGGTTACAATCTGACTGTGGTGATATCCACCCCTGGGCTACTGAAGGTTACAATCTGATTGTGGTGATATCCACCCCTGGGCTACTGAAGGTTACAATCTGATTGTGGTGATATCCACCCCTGGGCTACTGAAGGTTACAATCTGACTGTGGTGATATCCACCCCTGGGCTACTGAAGGCTACAATCTGATTGTGGTGATATCCACCCCTTGGCTACTGAAGGTTACAATCTGATTGTTGGGATATCAGCCCCTGGGCTACTGAAGGTTACAATCTGATTGTGGTGATATCCACCCCTGGGCTACTGAAGGTTACAATCTGATTGTGGTTATATCCACCCCTGGGCTACTGAAGGCTACAATCTGACTGAGTGATATACACCCCTGGGCTACTGAAGATTACAATCTGACTGTGGTGATATCCACCCCTGTGCTACTGAAGGTTACAATCTGATTTTGGTCATATCCACCCTGTGCTACTGAAGGTTACAATCTGATTGTGGTGATATCCACCCCTGGGCTACTGAAGGTTACAATCTGATTGTGGTGATATCCACCCCTGGGCTACTGAAGGTTACAATCTGATTGTGGTGATATCCACCCCTGGGCTACTGAAGGTTACAATCTGACTGTGGTTATATCCACCCCTGGGCTACTGAAGGTTACAATCTGACTGTGGTTATATCCACCCCTGGGCTACTGAAGGCTACAATCTGACTGAGTGATATACACCCCTAGGCTACTGAAGATTACAATCTGACTGTGGTGATATCCACCCCTGTGCTACTGAAGGTTACAATCTGACTGAGTGATATACACCACTGGGCTACTGAAGGTTACAATCTGATTGTGGTCATATCCACCCCTGGGCTACTGAAGGTTACAATCTGACTGAGTGATATACACCCCAGGCTACTGAAGGTTACAATCTGATTGTGGTTATATCCACCCCTGGGCTACTGAAGGCTACAATCTGACTGAGTGATATACACCCCTGGGCTACTGAAGATTACAATCTGACTGTGGTGATATCCACCCCTGTGCTACTGAAGGTTACAATCTGATTGTGGTCATATCCACCCCTGGGCTACTGAAGGTTACAATCTGACTGAGTGATATACACCACTGGGCTACTGAAGGTTACAATCTGATTGTGGTCATATCCACCCCTGGGCTACTGAAGGTTACAATCTGACTGAGTGATATACACCCCAGGGCTACTGAAGGTTACAATCTGACTGTGGTGATATCCACCCTGGGCTACTGAAGGTTACAATCTGATTGTGGTCATATCCACCCCTGGGCTACTGAAGGTTACAATCTGACTGAATGATATACACCCCTGGGCTACTGAAGGTTACAATCTGATTGTAGTCATATCCACCCTGGGCTACTGAAGGTTACAATCTGATTGTGGTCATATCCACCCCTGGGCTACTGAAGGTTACAATCTGACTGTGGTGATATCCACCCCTGGGCTACTGAAGGTTACAATCTGATTGTGATGATATCCACCTCTGGGCTACTGAAGGTTACAATCTGATTGTGGTGATATCCACCCCTTGGGCTACTGAAGGTTACAATCTGATTGTGGTGATATCCACCCCTGGGCTACTGAAGGTTACAATCTGACTGTGGTGATATCCACCCCTGGGCTACTGAAGGTTACAATCTGATTGTGGTGATATCCACCCCTGGGCTACTGAAGGTTACAATCTGACTGAGTGATATACACCCCTTGGGCTACTGAAGGTTACAATCTGACTGTGGTGATATCCACCCCTGGGCTACTGAAGGTTACAATCTGACTGAGTGATATACACCCCTTGGGCTACTGAAGGTTACAATCTGACTGTGGTGATATCCACCCTTGGGCTACTGAAGGTTACAATCTGATTGTGATGATATCCACCCCTGGGCTACTGAAGGTTATAATCTGACTGTGATATCCACCCCTGGGTTACTGAAGGTTACAATCTGATTGTGGTTATATCCACCCCTGGGCTACTGAAGGCTACAATCTGACTGTGGTGATATCCACCCTTGGGCTACTGAAGGTTACAATCTGACTGTGGTGATATCCACCCTTGGGCTACTGAAGGCTCTGTGTGTGACAACAAATGTAACAGGTACTGTAGTCCTTTTATGTACATAAAAACAATCAAATAACAATACACTGCACAGCTTTGGAGTAAGGCATGCTGTCTTTAAAGCTTCCTGTGGACCTGTGATCTGGAAGGTTTTTTTCTCCTGAAATGCCTTCATTTTCACTATATGACATAATCCAGGCCTGGATATTATGACGTGATAGTAACCCCTGGAATATATCGAGGATAATGTTTCCCTAGATAAAGTGTGTGTTTTTTTGTGTGCCAAAAATTAGGCCAATTTGGACTAAATATCCACCATTTGTTCCTAGAATGTCATTCGAGTCATGGATTTTCTAGGCATCATGTAATGAAATAAAAGTAGGTCACTGCTACCTACATGTTGGTCCTGGCTCTGACTGCTAGGTATTGTAATTTACTACAATGTCTTGTTACAGATGTCATTGAACCTAATTATCTGGATTCTTTATTGTACACAAAAAGAAATAATTACAGAGATGATAGGAAAAATGTCACGTCTCTGATCCTAGTCTAACAGACTGAAGGGTATTTACCTGGATTAGGAACGGTTACTAATCAGGTCCGTGATGAACATGATGTGTCTTATAAAAGCATTTACTGTGAGGAAATCTGCCTGATCATCGTTACTTAAATAAATCAATATTTGGTGGAAGTATCTGAGGTGTATTTCAGGTGAGAAAGGAAGTAGATGGTTATCTTGAACATAATGATGTGGACTTATTAGAGGAAACTACAAAGTATAGTGTATTAGCTAGAACATCTACAAGAAAGGTCATACCTAAGACACCACAATTATTAATACATTTCAATAAACGGATGTCAGTGGAACCAACAAATATTTTACTGGTATAAACAGGTTTCCAGATTATACAGCTTGTAATTACTATAAATTAAGAAGAAATGTGCCCTTGAATAATGCTGGAATATACAGGGATCTGGAATAGACAAGGGTCGGTTTACAATGAGTATTGATCACCTACTGGAATAGACAAGGGTCGGTTTACAATGAGTATTGATCACCTACTGGAATAGACAATGGTCGGTTTACAATGAGTATTGATCACCTACTGGAATAGACAAGGGTCGGTTTACAATGAGTATTGATCACCTACTGGAATAGACAAGGGTCGGTTTACAATGAGTATTGATCACCTACTGGAATAGACAAGGGTCGGTTTACAATGAGTATTGACCACCTACTGGAATAGACAAGGGTCGGTTTACAATGAGTATTGATCACCTACTGGAATAGGCAATGGTCGGTTTACAATAAGTATTGATAACCTACTGGAATAGACAAGGGTCGGTTTACAATGAGTATTGACCACCTACTGGAATAGACAAGGGTCGGTTTACAATGAGTATTGATCACCTACTGGAATAGACAAGGGTCAGTTTAAAATGAGTATTGATCACCTACTGGAATAGACAAGGGTCGGTTTACAATGAGTATTGATCACCTACTGGAATAGACAAGGGTCGGTTTACAATGAGTATTGATCACCTACTGGAATAGACAAGGGTCGGTTTACAATGAGTATTGATCACCTACTGGAATAGACAAGGGTCGGTTTACAATGAGTATTGATCACCTACTGGAATAGACAAGGGTCAGTTTACAATGAGTATTGATCACCTACTGGAATAGACAAGGGTCGGTTTACAATGAGTATTGACCACCTACTGGAATAGACAAGGGTCAGTTTACAATGAGTATTGATCACCTACTGGAATAGACAAGGGTCGGTTTAGACAAGGGTCGGTTTACAATGAGTATTGACCACCTACTGGAATCAGACATGTGGTGTTCTCCGCTATATCTCATGGAATGTTCAGAACCAATCAGAAATGTCATATAACATTTATTATGTTATACACATGTAGTTACATTTTACAGCCACTATATTACCTTGTCGAATTACAGTTGGTATTGTGTAGTCCATGGCAATTATGAGAGGATGAATGCCAACTGGTCAGCAGCAACTTCAACATAGCTGAAATAGTCATTGTTAAGTTTGAATTCAACTGTGAACTGATATAAGTTCAATATTCAAATAGCCATTGATTTGTCATGTTCAAGTGAGCGTCTGTAAAACAAACTTGCCTTCCAAATACTCATCAGGTGTTAGAGGATTGATAAGGAGAAGACATGGAAAAGGTGACCAATGGTTAAATACAACTGTACCTTGTGTTTTAATTCTATCTGACAGAAAATAATGCAACTTCACATTGGATCTGTCAAAGCAGTTATCTTAGATCACTAGCTTACCTTTTGTTCCAACTCATCTTTACAGCAAAGAAAGAATACTCAGAAATGAACCATGTCAGAATGGAGACAATTTACCTGATAACGTATATAGGCTACAGGTCATTCATGACCAATAATTTGTAATTTTATCACACCATCTGTTAATTCTTCATTCTATTGGTAATTTCTGCAATCTAATTAAAACCGCAGAAGAATGTATACATATTGAATGGGCTGTATACCGTGGGGGGGCACACATTTGACCTCTACGGGTGTCTGATTTCATCACTGTTATCTATAGACATCTCACCGACTGTAAATATCACACCAAATAAAATCCATACAGTATACAATATTTACACTTTTTTCATCCCCTCTTACCATTTTAGCTATATCTGGTCACCAATTCCGTTATACACTAGGAAAAATTTGTTTTTCTCCTATAAATTATAATACCTGGCATTGACTAGAGACTACCTGGAATCTTACAGTGTTTAGGGGTATCAGTTACATTCGGTGATACGTATCTGCACTTTTTGTAGTATTATACAATAGGAGTAGATCAATTTTCACACATCAGTATGTTTATTGAATTGGCCCCTGAATTAGAGGACATGGTCCCGCTTTACCCTACATGGTCCAACGAACATGTCCCACATTTGTAGCCTATAATAAGGTCATGTGTATATCATTTCATTATTTGACGGTTCGTAATTATTAAAATCCCAAGCAGGTCTTGGCATGAGTTCCATACGCTCAGCAGAGCATGTAGACATCAACTTGTAGATGTTTATCGGGGAGTGTGTAGAACAGTATTATGGTAAATAGGATTACATGTATTTATGACCATAACGATATGACCTGTGATTAGCCTTACCATGATCCACTCTCTCCCTCTCTCTGGTAATCAATACTTGTAGGTCAGCAGGTATACACACTATTAGTAAAGGTAGTGGAATCTTTACCATCATTTCTGTATTATCTATTTTATAAATGGCAGCAATTTAAAAAAAAAAAAAATACAAAAACCCAGATTTCACCCTTTACTATCTGTTATTAAACATATTATGAAACTTAGAGCTATCATGTATTTTGGAAATATCACAATAAAATAATCCAGGTATTTCAAAGTCCTTGAGATTTAATATAAATCTGTATGTCCCATTAGTCAACACATGTTAGGTTAGTACTGTATACAAACTCATCAGCACAAGCAAAGTCCTTGTCACTTTATTGCATGATCAGCATCAAGGTTCACTGCACAAGTGGCATCAAGGATCGCTGCACCAGATGCATCAAGGTTCGCTGCACCAGTGGCATCAAGGTTCACTGCACCAGTGGCTTCAAGATTCACTGCATCAGTGGCATTAAGGCTCAATATACCATTGGCATCAAGGCTCACTGCACCAGTGGCATTCAGGCTCAAAACATCATTGGCATCAAGGTTCACTGCACCAGTAGCATCAAGGTTCACTGCACCAGTGGCATCAAGGTTCACTGCACCAGTGGCATCAAGGTTCACTCTACCAGTGGCATAAATGCTCAAGGTTCACTGCGACATTGGTCAATGAACCATGGCATCTGGCTTTTTTAGTCAAGTTCACTATTTAACATCATGGTTTTATGCTGATCAGTGTCAATATGGGGTTCACAGTATCAATCCCTTTGATGATTTATCTGAAGGTCATGTTTTACAAAACTGTCATCAAGTGCATTATAGTAATTGCTTTTCATTTTGTTATTTTCAGGTTCAGAATCTTATGTCATTTTTCGCTGCATCAAGGTCATTACTCAGAACCTGGCTTCAGAATAATTAAAGATGCTCCACCGCTGACAAATGGTATTTTTTCACTATTAAAAACAGGAGCAGACGATTTAGTATTTTTCTTCAGTTACAAAAGTTACTTACTTAACACCATTACCAACGATGAAAAGTTTGAGCTTCTAATTTTACTTAAAGTTAAAACTATGAAAAATAATTAATTGCATCCCGAAAAATATCCGTACCACTATATCCTATATGAAATGAACTACTGAATGCGCATGTACCAAAGTCAAAATAAATTATTTTATATTATTTTTTGTGTTAATTAGACTATTATATACACGATTAAACACCAATTATTGTTCAAATGATGAATATCATTTTTGGTCTGTAGGCGGTGGAGCATCTTTAAATGATCTGTGACTTCAGATTTCCACATGCTATCATGTACGACTCTAGGGACTGATGAGGTTGATTTGAAGTTAAATTAAAAATATATAAATTCAAGTTCCTAAAGCGTGTCGGCTTAGCTAGTAAACAAACATAATGTACTAGATCACAAAGATTATAGGATACACATCAGCCACCTTGAAGTGCAACACAGGAATGGTGCATAAGAAACTGCCATTCTTCAACACTGTATGGTAAGTGTGCCACACGAAATAAAATACATTCAGCGATACAATTGTTGCCATTTGCAATCGGAGGTGGTCTCTGTTTACCCTAGATACTCTTTGTGAGAGGTTGGAAGTATACAGTAAAAGAATTTATTTGTATATACCATTCAGGACATTGTGGACTCCACTGTCAGGCTGCACTTCTTTTCGTCATACAAAATTTGGTCTCCAAGTAAAATGGTAATATCAACAACAAAACTTGTTTCATTGTCTTTACAAAACATTTTATTTTTATTCATTTTTCAATAAATATGAATAATTTATTACAACCCTGAAATGCAGAGAGGATAACACTGAAACACAGATGTTTGTATGATCACAGGTGACATGACTGATTAATGTTGGAATACTGAGGGTATCCTGGAACGTCCAGCAGCCTCCAGTCTGTAGATCTAGGAGGTCAAGGTAAATCTCAATTAGTCAAGGTCAACCAACCTTCCTACTATTGTGGGAGACTAGAAATGAGCCTAAAATTTATCTAAATATTACTGATTATTTTTTATAAATCCAATAAATTTTAAATACTTTTTTCTTGTCAAAATGAGCAAAATATCCACTTTTTTAATATCAACTGAATTATAAATTAATCTTTGATTACACAAAACTTAATTTGTCACTTTTTCACTAATTACCAAAATATTTATCTCGCCTTTTTTCATCCTAAGACCACAGACAAGAGCTTTAATTCAAACATGAGGCTTTAATGAAGGACAATGAGAATGCAACAGTTTTTTTTTATCACAGATGATTAATTTAGTATTTCACACCAAATAAAGCTTGGCAACTGTATACAGGTATGTACAGAAGAAATTCACTCAACTGAGAAATTACACAAACAATACTGGCAGTGTAATCAACTCCTATCAGTCAATCAATCAGTCTTGTTAATATAACAACCTACCCCGACACTCTAAAATAGACCAAACCTGGGCTAGTCCATTGTAGTTTGAAAGGGCATTACGAGATTTAATTTGGACTGAAGTTAGTTATTTCATACTCAAAAATGTACAAAAAGGCATGTAAACAGATCTTAAAAATATATTTATCTAAAAATTACAAATCTATCACTTTGTCCTGTCAAAGGAAAAATATTTGGACGGATTCCTGACAAGGGCATTTTGGATAAATTAAGATAAAACTTGACTTCCAAAAAAACATAAATATCACAAACATAACAAAGGGAGGGAATTTTCCACATTAACAATTCAATACTGTAAGATAATGTAATACTGACTGTCATTATTACCTCATACTTCTCACTTTTAAAACTTTCTCTTTTTAAAAAGAAAATTACTTAGCTCAAAATTCCTGCATTGTAACTATTAGATATACCTTTTTATCTATGTATAGAAATGGGGGGAGGGGGGGGGGTGTTACACATTTTTCAGATATTTTATCAACTTTGTTACTTTTTTTTTTTTTTTTAAATTTTCTTTTCAGATATTGATTGTTCCAATGAAATTTCTATTAAGCCAACACATTTTAAACCAGTGTTGAATATATCAATGATTATAGCACTTTCAGAGGTGAGAGGTGAATTCACACATATATGCATTGATAATACCGCACACAAGCATTCTACCGTGAGGAGTGAGAGAACACACTATACACATGTAAAAATAAATACATCCACCTTCCTCACACCCACATCTCTCACTAGCAGTCGCTCATGTGTGAACACTCGCCCATGTGTGAAACAATTATGCATTAATAATAATGTACAGCACCAAGTATCTGGAATGGATACAATTCTAGACTGAACTAGTCACCTAGACTGAACTAGTAATTAATGAACATCTTTTACTTTGAAAAATCCAAAATACTGACCGTTTTCCTAAAATACTAGCAATAACCTAATGATAAAAAAGGTGGATTTTATTATAAAATTCCAATTCACAACCAATTAAAATTGAAACCTTTTTTTAATCATTAATACCTTCCAGATATCAAGACATTCGATATGAATTAAATTAAGTGTCCACACTTCGCAGGCTACAAACACACAGGTGATCACCTTTTCAAGGTTAAATCTAGCTCACTCAACTCACAAACACACACACATATATATATGTATCACAGAACTGCCGACAGCGAGACCTCCCCAGTGTATGGTTCTGGTCTACAATAAATATTGAACGACATATTTTTAACTCCACTTCTTCCCATAATGAGGAAACTGTGAGCAAAACATGCACTAAAATGTCCCAAATCTGGCCAATTTTAATCTAACATTATTCTTGATAGTTTACACGGGGACTAGGTATATTTCCAATATCAAACAAATTGTCTACATCAAAAGCTTCCCCAATGTCAGCGAAGCCCCCGGACTCTGCCCAAGGGTGCGCTATGTCATCATCGAGATCGTCCTTGATTGTCACGGGGGAGGGTGTGGTGTGTATTGGGGTATGTAGACCACTACTGGCTTCAGCAGCTGCCTTTAATACACCCTGCTGATCACTGAGGTTAAAACTCTCATCCCACCATTGGGGAGCCTTGATTGGCTGTCCTGTCACTGTCAGATCTAGAGGATTCTCTGTAGTGAAGTCAAGCGGAACGTCCGAACTAAGGTCAGCCTGACCAAACAAGTCCTCTATACTGAAATCATCTGAGTTAGCTTCTGATGACGGTGGACTCATAGCTGCTGATGGACTGAGATCCTGTTCACTTGTATTGTCTAATAAATCCTCTGTTTTCACACGTACACCACCAATTTCTATGTCTTGGTTCAATATAGAGGTCCAGTTGAAATCTCCTTTTAGCGAATCATCCTCCTGACCAGGGAACAGGACACTTAGTCCGTTTTGACCTTTTTTGGAAACTTTTGCGAAATTGATAAGACTGTTACAGCTTGACATGCTATCGTCATCCTCACGTTTCACTTTTTTGAGAGGAGGAGGGCAAGCGGCATCACGACTGTTCCTTCGTTTTTTGAAAATACCATTCTCAATCATGTCATTGTAGTCTGGGTTTATCCTCCAGAAACCTCCCTTCCCTGGCTCATCTTTTCTGCGTGGCACTTTTTGGAAACATTTGTTCAAGGACAAATTGTGACGGATAGAGTTCTGCAAAAACAAAAATCAAACTTGTAACATTGATTCACCTATAAAATGTAAAGTGTTTAGGTCACAATAAACGAAATGACTGATGTCTTATTTCAGAAATGACATTTCTTTTTTTGTTTAAATAAACAACATGTCAAGGCATTTATCAATAACCCCGACATTTTGTTTGTTTTAACCCTAACAGGTAACTATTAAAGCTGGATTAGTAGTATTATGAGTGGACTATTGTCTGAATGGTTGCACACGGACATAAAACTTTAACACTGACCCCTATAGGAGTCAATCAGAAGATTAACAGACATTTTACATATGTTTTTAATTCAAATGCATAACTCCAGTTGAGTGGGCCTTTGTAGTGCGGCTGTGACCCCATTGTCTACACTATAAAGACTGTAATATAGCAAGCTTACCTGCCAACTTGGATCAGCTAATCTATAGTACATGAAGTTGTCTGTAATCCAGTTGTAAATTGCTGACAATGTAATTTTGCTTTTCTTGGTTTCCTTCATTGCCATACAGATGAGTGTAGCATAAGAATATGGTGGCTTTACATATGGGTTGGTCTTGTAGTCGATTGTGTCCCCACCCAGGGAGGTGGGTGTGGTGGGGGCTGAGTCTGTGAGGTGGAATTTGGTCTCCAGTTTACACTGTGGAGGTGCACACGATACATTGAGCACTGCGTTGGGGTTGACTTTGAGATTTTTGAAGTTGTTGTTGTTGGTCTCTGCCATGAGGATTGGGGCTGGACCAGGACTTGGAGGTGGGGTTGGTGTTGTAATCTTCATGATGTTGAGGTTCTGTAGCCAGTTCAGGCTGGTGAGGCTGTCGTCCAAGTTGAGACCGCCATTGCTGCAGGTATCCAGTGGATACTTATTCATCCAGTTCTGCCGGAACTTGACAGCCAGAGTGTCTCGTTTGTTGACCGGCATCTTGGCAGTCAGCTGCTGATGCCGCTGGACCGTGTAAGCTTGTGGGTACTTCGTCTTGGCGGTGGGGGTGTAACGAATCTTACAGCAAATCTAGGTTCAACACCTGCAAATGAACAAACAACAGTGAATAACAATAAAAAACCCAACATATTGGTCAAACTGAGTTAATGGTAAAGACGACACCAATACAAATTATCAATGCAATCTGCCTTTCAGAAGTATTTTATTGTCTTTTCTTACCATGTACATCAATTTTGTTCACATGAGAAAACAAGTTCCTGTATCATTCAACATATATCCATGTACCTGCAGATAATCTCCTTCGAGCCATTCAGATGACCTTACAGGAAACAGTCCATGTACTTAGCCTACCTGTAAAGTGTGCTTACTGTGAAACTGTTCAATGTTCATGAAATTACTTCATATCCATGTAATATGCCATTAATTCTATAGATTTTTTTAAGGATTTTGCTTTACTAGAAAACATGGTTTATCATTATCTGTTATAAAAAATATAACTTTTTTTAAGAAAATTGTTTAATCAAAACAGAATATTATACTAATAGAAAAATAATAAGGTAATATTTTTTTTCTTTTCCTCTAAAAACACAATAAAGTCTTGTGTAACATCAAAAAAAAGTTTTCAAAATTGAAATCATAATTCTAAAATCCTTTACAATATGTAAGCAAAATTTACAATTTAAGAATGCTCAATTGGTACTTAAAGCTGAAGTGTTTTATGAATTATCTTAGATATGACAAACCTAACGTTAGCATTAAAATAGGTATAGAAAATAGACATGAAGGTTGAAATTCTTCCATTATAAATTTCAATGTCAATGCATATATCAATAATAATATTTCAATATGCTGCATGAAAATATATTGATCAAATATTCTATTTTTTTTTCTTACCTCATCTGTATTTTTGTCAGATAGCTCCAAATTCAATAATATATTAATATAAATCGACTGTGCTAATGCTATGTCCTTCTGTCACTGAAGTATGGATAAGTTCTGACATTTATGGTAATGTCACTCCGAGAGCAAGTTTGGACAACCTAATATGCGACCGAACATGCATAGAAAAGAGCGTCAACCTTACCTATGGCATTAGCATATGAATGACCATCTACCTGTGTGTTTACCTCTATTTATAGACCCAATGACACGTGTTATTAAATACCGGTATCGTTACCGCCAAATGACAGGTAAACAGATACTGGGTGTTGTAAACAGTCCGCTGCCGATTATGAATTGTCAAAATTATACATAGGCCTACTGTTTTCACTCAATAAAATGATGATTGGTCACTCAAACTTACCTGTGGGTGACTTTTGAGCCCGGTAAAAACAGCTCACGACTAACTGACTCCCGCTAGTACCGTTTTACACCTGTACTGTGGTGCAGATGATAGGTCCAAGCTTGTTCAACGGAGAACCGCTAAATCTAATCATAGATGACTAGAGCCGATTTTACCAGAGGTTCATTAAATTGCATACATCCACAATGCATTTAATTACATATATCCATTGTGCTTATCTGTCCTCCACCCCGATACCTGCTACTGTACCCGGGCAATACACATTGCAGAATGAAGATCTTTCCTTGTGCACCCGATTGATGAATCAAAACATCGTAGCAACATGGTAAACGCTTGTAAATATTACCTCGCTTTTGATTGGTTATCGGAACTGTTGTGTATTCGGCTATGGTAGCGGGAATAAACACGTTGCCTTACGATATATCGTTTTGTTTGATTGGTCAATGTGACCGCACCGAAACCTTTAATCAAGATACTGATTGGGCCATCACGTCCGTAAATGGGTCAATCTGAGAAATATTTACATACGATCCATATCATTTTGCATATGAAGGCATTGTTTGGGTGTTGTTTTCCAAAGCTTTGTAGTCGGCTTCCAAGACACACAAGATTAGCATAACATGTCCTCAGTAGATGTTTATAATGACATTTAAATTTTGACGTATTTATGCGGAAAGGGCGCGAGGTTTTCCCGCGGTTTGTCAAAACGGGGACCTTACTTTCTAATCGACGTTAGACCAAAACATGTGCTATTTTTGGTATCATTACAAAATCTAAACAGGCCTAATCGAGGCTTTCAATTTTCATGCAGTTATCACATTATTTCACCCAGAGGCACATATATTTTAGAAATCTAGTTTAACATAATGGTTCTATTCAAAGTGTTTCATCAAGGATTTATAATATACGGCCTTGGTTTTATTGATTAGTGCTTTTCATCCAAAAAGATATTTATAAGCTTAAGAAATGTGAACCACATCTTCAGTATTCAAGTAATACAGAATTTGAGTGAATAGGGACTAACCCATCAGTGAAATTCAGCTCATTGATTTGTCCAACTTAACTTTAGTCCTATTTCATTTTACACGTGTATGTGATTTTCTATCTCCATAGAACTACCATGCAGATCTAGGCCTATCGCTTTTAGCTATTAATTTGTGGATGGTATGCTGGTCAGAATTTGCCATCCTGCCTTTATTAAATCGACTAAAAATCGCTTTGTTGATTTTTCATACTAGCACCCCTTGATCGCAGGAATGTCGCTATATAATGCGACGATTAAAGCTTTCGTAGCAAGGACAAAAACGATATCTTATACATCACGGTCTGTTATATAGCATGGATCAGGCACATATATCTATAGTAGAATCTACTATATATGTAGAGGATGTATTTTTCCTATTTTTTTTTTAAACCCAGACCTCTAAAACGTCTATAAATGGTCTTAGGGACCTCCGTTAGGGCCATGGATTTATAACTAATTCTGTTACCCATCAGGACAGTCAGTCATTACGATAACTATATAATTCGTCGTTGTCTAAGGACACGGGAACTTAAAAAGCTGCCTAGCATCTATCTATCAATTATTTATCGAAGAAGTCTGTTAGAGTCAGGATACTTTTAAGTCAGCATACATGTCATGTAGTATGAGTATGTTATCAATTTTTGAAATAAAATTTACTGGTGCGTACGCCAGAAAACTTGACAGTTAAATGTTAAATTACAAATAGATGTATATTTTCACCTAGAGGTGATATCATTTCAATCGTACAAGGCAGCAATGTCATATTAATTTGTTACACCTTGCTCTTTAGTAAGACTTATTAATGACATGTAAGTGAATTGTAAGTACCCCGGCAGTAGGCGTAACGAGCACCTGCTGAGATATACAATCTTACAGTAGAGCTATTAGTGGTCCGATTGTATTCAATTAGACGTGCGAACCTAATTTATTTCGGTTGTTTCGTTATTGAAATTAACTTCAGACAGAAAACAAATTCAAAGTAATTGCCTTACCAAGTTAACAGAACTCATCATCATTAAAATCGACTTCAAACGAATAAAACATTTACCGCACATAGTCGTGTACAGGGAAAATAACACACAGGATCGGCATTCAGAAATGATCTTTTTCGCGTTTGAAATGGATTGCAAGTTTTCACTTAAACGCACTTTTTTTTTACATTAGTTTAAATGTATTTTGTATTTTTCGTGGTTCATATACAAATTATGTACTTTTCACCTTTCGAGTATACTAGATCTTTGACTGGCTTGAGAGTGTAAATAATATTGAACTGGATTGAACTTTCGATTTGGCAGCGGTCATTAACAAGTGCGGTATAATTATTTTCAGTTTTTGACAACTGAATATTGTGTTAAATGACACCCGTGTTCTTTGACATCAAAAACACACAAGAGTGTGCGTATTGTAACACTTTCATATCTAAACTTTTTCATGAACTTCATTATTATTACGAAATCACGTCACATCTTATCATTACGACAAGCTATACAAGTCTTTCCGCCGTGGCCCTTCGCAGTGTTTCCTTCCATCCAACCACAGGTGTTCGTTTCTAATATAAGTATAAGTATAATACTGGGTCAGTATTATACTTATATTAGAAACGAACACCTGTGATCCAACAGTATATTTCTCAGTAAGTACTAAAACGATAATTTGTTACATACCTTATTGAATTTCGACATTTGAAGTTTGTTACCGCTATTTTTCAAAACGTACTGGAGACCTTGCATGAATTTCTTACCAACAGTATTTTATGTATTATAGATTTTTTATGTTCTTTTTCTTGACTTTTATTATATATGTAATAAATTTTAAGAAAAAACTTTACGGATGAAATCCATAAGAAATATAAACAATAACGACTGAGTAGTTACTGAGCGCTTTCGCCCCATTCAAGGAGTCTTGAGCTCTTTTGCCCCATTCAAGGGAGCTGAAGCTCCTTGAATGGGGCGAAAGCGATCACGTAACTAGTCATTGACATTATGTTATTGTTTTTATTCCTATATATATACCGTTGGTGATAAAGTCGTGACAGGGGCCTGTGATAATGAAGACACCTTTCACAACAGAATGGATGTCACATATGCCACACAGGCGGAGTGTTGAACTATATCACTTTTTATGAGGTAATCAGACTTTCATTAAAAGCCTACTCCTCTTTTATCCCTATGCCGATCACTACCAAATTTAGTGTGAAGTATCATTGGGAGAGGACAATCCTATTTTGTATATACATTAGGAATATACTCATTCTTCACCATTGAGTGGATTAGGATAAGATTTACTAAAGTAACAGAAACATCATTGTGGGAGGGAAATCATATTTTATATAAATGAGCTGGTCCAACCCCCAGGGGTAATGGGACGGAGCCTCAAATAGGGAACATTGCTAAAAATTTTGCTTAAATATCCTACTCCCTTGAGTGAACTACACTCAGATTTGCTGTGAAACAACGCTGGTGGAGGACAGTCATATTTGATATAAATGAGCCTGGTCTGACACCTAGGGGCAGGGTCCAAATATGGAGCATTGCTGGAATTTTATTTAATTCCCTTGTGGCCTTGAGTGAATTACCATAAGATTGGTGTGAAACATCATTGGGTGAAGGTAGTATATTGTATATAAATGAGCCTAATACGACCCTCGGGACAAAGGGGTGGGGCCCCAACTAGGAAAAATTACTAAAATTTTGTTTTCAAATACAACTCTGTCATAACATCAAGTGTCAGGATTTGAATAGTGATTTAAATTTTTTTTTTAATGAAATCCTGAAAGTTTTAGTTTTGGTTTTTGTAAAATAATTTTAATCAGATGACCATTAAGGCCTATTGTTAGTTTAAAATGTCATATTAACAGCCAGGGTCATTTAAGGATGTGCCAGGCTTGTTGGTGGATGAAAACCAGAGTACCCGGAGAAAAAATACAAACCAGCGGCCAGTACCAAGTAACTGCCTCATATGGGATTCCCAGAGGTTCGGGAAATCTTAACCACTCGACAACTGCAGCCCCTCTATTCCATATTTGCATATTACAAAGTTGTCTGCCCTTGCAGGAAGGTATTGATTGTGATGTCATGTGTTTGTGAGTGTAACATCATATTACAAAGTTGTCTGTCCTTGCAGGAAGGTATTGATTGTGATGTCATGTGTTTGTGAGTGTAATGTCATACTTTTCAAAGAAAACAATGCAAGTTTCACTCACAAAATAATGCCATCACAATGAAATCACCACAAAAAACTTAGCACTGGCCTATACCACTCAGGTAGAGAGCTGGCTAGAGGTAGAATATTGAAACATGTTAACCATTACGCCATCACAGTCCCTTTCAATAGCTACCAAATACTGCTATACAATATAAACAAGTAACTAGCACTTGTGAAAACATAACAACAATTTATTAACTCTCCGGACTATTTGTACACCAGACTAATGGACACCACATTGTCTCCCCTTATGAAAAGTTGATTTGCATGTCTGTGTTTGAGTTTGAGTGGAGGTTTTGACTTGTCTTTAGCTACAGCCTCCTGCCATACCTTGGCCACACTTGCACCATCAAAAGATGGTAATGTCTTATCCTTTTTGTTTTTAAGAGTCTCCTCAGAACAAACAGTTGTATTTTTTGTCCTTACTGTTGACTTAATATCTTTATTTTTCTGATCAGTGGTATCATCTTTACCTTCTCCATCGTTATGTTCTACAGTCTGATTGGTGTTCTCAGGCATTTGAGACTCGGGTCCACTCACAGTGTTACCTGATACACAACTGGTTATAGAGTGTGTACACACATTCTTTATATCACTAGTCTCTTTTGACTTTCCAGTATTTGTAATTTTAAGATTTTCCATAGCATTTACACTGCTTTCTACTGAGGCGATGATGGAGGATTCTTGAGGAGCCTCTGTACTATCTTTTGCTGAATTTTCTTTCTCTCCATCAGAATCAAAGAGTGGAAGTTTTGTCTACAACACAAATAAACATACATACAAAGGGAGATAATTCCATAAGCATGTTATTTTTACAGTTATATATCCGGTTAACACATTGTATAAACAACCTGTCAGTCCAAAGTGTCAAAGCTTTAAAACCTGAGTTTTTTTTTTTTTTTTTTTTTCTTCAATTAGAGGTTTTTATTGCTTTTATAAATTATATACATGTATCCTGTTTTAATTAGTAATAATTATATCATGTCTGAAGTTAGATTTTCTATTTTTCATGAAAAAGTATGCAACAGATTTTTTCTTGAAATATAAAAAGTAGAGTCTTTTTTTTGCACAATACATTTGTGTGTTTAAGCATATCTCAGTAAAGGGAGATAATTTTGTCAGAACATGCTCTGTATGATAAAAGTAACTGTGTTAATACAGAACCAACAATTTTTTTATTATGTTTTTTTTTTTTTCACAATTAAATTTTCTGAGTGAAATTATGTTTCCTAATGAAAGTTTATTTCCATTCATTGTTTTTTTTAAAATTAATGACCACCAAGTTTCCAAAACATAAAGTAAATGTTTATCAATAACAAGTTTAACGCCAAACATCTTTATTGAAGTTACAACACCAAACAAATAAATTTTTCTCTGTGTAAATCTATTTCAACAACGAAGACCCATTTCACTGTTCTGTCGCCGTGATAGTTGACAACTGAGTAGTAATTAGGGCAACCCCCAGGTAAAATGGATTTTGTTGTTCATAAAGCCATGATAAGTGTAATATTAATGTTAAGCTACATGCATTAACTATCAAACTCGTTTTACATTTTAAAAATTAAAAGTAGTCTCGGTTAAATGTATGTATTGAAATCTTGTAGATAATATAAAACCTTTGTGTAAATAAATGGTGTAATTTCAGACCTGAGAATGTTGTGGTATGCGGTTGTCACGGCTGACTGGTTTTCTGTATGTTTCATCTACATCCATCACAGCCTGAAACAAATCCATTTTATAAATAAACAAAAATGCATCCATCATAAAATATTTCCACTTGGTGTGTGATTTTTGATAGGTAAAAAATTGTTAGTTGATATCTCATGAACCAATTAGAAAAATCTGTAAAATGAGTTAAGCAAATGTAATAATAATGTTGGTATGAATTTAATTAATCAAATTTCTTAAATCTGTATAGGTAATTTGAACAGTAAAACAGAAATTAGGTAGAGTCTTCAGTGTGATAGCCACATGAGCATGATGGATCAAGAATTAGGTGGTCAGTAAATTTATCATTGTTAAGATCACTAGCATTATTCCTTAGTTGACAAAGTATGATATTTAATTTTCTAGGGTTACAATTTAAGAAAGTAGGAGTAGTAAGTAGAGGAACGGGATTTGCAATATTCAATTTTCTTTTAAATATACCTAAAGATGGCGCTAAAGTTATATAAGTATCAAGTGAGTTCCAAATTCGCATGACATCAGGAAAATAGCTATTACCGAAAAGATTTGTTGTATAACGAGGAATGTTACAGAATCTATGGTGCCTCAGATTGTGAAGTGGAACATCATTATTTATAAATGGTACAACTATGTCATATAAGTATATAGGTGTCATATGATTTAATATTTTGTACATTAAAATAAGTTTATGTTTGTGACGTCTAGTAGATAGAGGTTCCAAACCTGTTTCAGAATAAAGTTTATGATGTGATGTTTCACTTCCCAATCCTGTAATTAATTTCATTGCTTCAAATTAAACAGATTCAAGTAGTTTAGATTCACTAATAGTACAGTTACTCCAGACAGTATCGGCATACTCTAATAAGTAGTTTAGATTCACTAATAGTACAGTTACTCCAGACAGTATCGGCATACTCTAATATGTAGTTTAGATTCACTAATAGTACAGTTACTCCAGACAGTATCGGCATACTCTAATATGTAGTTTAGATTCACTAATAGTACAGTTACTCCAGACAGTATCGGCATACTCTAATATGTAGTTTAGATTCACTAATAGTACAGTAACTCCAATCAGTATCATCATACTCTAATAAGTAGTTTAGATTCACTAATAGTACAGTTACTCCAGACAGTATCGGCATACTCTAATAATGTAGTTTAGATTCACTAATAGTACAGTTATTCACAAAACAGTACTCCACAGTATCGGCATACTCTAATAAGTAGTTTATATTCACTAATAGTACAGTTACTCCAATCAGTATCGGCATACTCTAATAAGTAGTTTAGATTCACTAATAGTACAGTTACTCCAATCAGTATCGGCATACTCTAATAAGTAGTTTATATTCACTAATAGTACAGTTACTCCAATCAGTATCGGCATACTCTAATATGTAGTTTAGATTCACTAATAGTACAGTTACTCCAATCAGTATCGGCATACTCTAATATGTAGTTTAGATTCACTAATAGTACAGTTACTCCAATCAGTATCGGCATACTCTAATAAGTAGTTTATACTCTAATATGTAGTTTAGATTCACTAATAGTACAGTTACTCCAGACAGTATCGGCATACTCTAATATGTAGTTTAGATTCACTAATAGTACAGTTACTCCAATCAGTATCGGCATACTCTAATATGTAGTTTAGATTCACTAATAGTACAGTTACTCCAGACAGTATCGGCATACTCTAATAAGTAGTTTAGATTCACTAATAGTACAGTTACTCCAGACAGTATCGGCATACTCTAATATGTAGTTTATATTCACTAATAGTACAGTTACTCCAATCAGTATCGGCATACTCTAATATGTAGTTTAGATTCACTAATAGTACAGTTACTCCAATCAGTATCGGCATACTCTAATAAGTAGTTTAGATTCACTAATAGTACAGTTACTCCAATCAGTATCGGCATACTCTAATAAGTAGTTTAGATTCACTAATAGTACAGTTACTCCAATCAGTATCGGCATACTCTAATAAGTAGTTTAGATCCACTAATAGTACAGTTACTCCAATCAGTATCGGCATACTCTAATAAGTAGTTTAGATCCACTAATAGTACAGTTACTCCAATCAGTATCGGCATACTCTAATTAAGTAGTTTAGATCCACTAATTGTAGTACAGTTACTCCAATCAGTATCGGCATACTCTAATAAGTAGATTAGATCCACTAATAGTACAGTTACTCCAATCAGTATCGGCATACTCTAATAAGTAGTTTAGATCCACTAATAGTACAGTTACTCCAATCAGTATCAGCATACTCTAATAAGTAGTTTATATTTATCTATTATGGCCTGGTTGAGAGGGCACTATTGCCTCATAGTATTGTCGAGGGATGGAATAGTGCCCGAGCCGAAGGCGAGGGCACTATCCCATCTGAGACAATACTATGAGGCAATAGTGCCCTCTCAACCAGGCCATAATGGGTTTAGTACATCACCCTGACATGAGACCGTTTTTCATGTCATCGTAATAGAAGCACCTCAAGCGATACCTCGCAACGCTATCTTCATTTCCACACCACGTTGTTTCATTAAAAGTACAACATATGAATTGTCTCAGAAATATGAGATTCTATAAAAACGGGATTCAGCTTCATGAAAATTAAAAGTAGATCAATATAGAACATTAGTGAACTGTCTTCTGTAGAAAAGCAACATTTGCTTCCATCCCCGCACACAACAGCCTGTCCGCCATCTTGACGTCTTGGTCGAAGCACAACGTTATAATGACGTCATGTAATGGTGACGTCACAATACATTCACGTTCAATTTCGCGCCACTTCAATAGTGCCCGCTTGCCCGGGCACTATTGCAAATAGTATCCATGTGTGTAGCCAATCAGAATCCAGTATTCTGTCACGTGATGTACTAATCACTATAATACAGTTACTCCAGACAGTATCGGCATACTCTAATAAGTAGTTTAGATTCACTAATAGTACAGTTACTCCAATCAGTATCGGCATACTCTAATAAGTAGTTTAGATTCACTAATAGTACAGTTACTCCAGACAGTATCGGCATACTCTAATATGTAGTTTAGATTCACTAATAGTACAGTTACTCCAATCAGTATCGGCATACTCTAATAAGTAGTTTAGATTCACTAATAGTACAGTTACTCCAATCAGTATCGGCATACTCTAATAAGTAGTTTAGATTCACTAATAGTACAGTTACTCCAATCAGTATCGGCATACTCTAATAAGTAGTTTATATTCACTAATAGTACAGTTACTCCAGACAGTATCGGCATACTCTAATATGGGTCTTACATAAGAACAGTATAGTATAATTTATGTGTTTCTATCAACTTTATGTTTAAGAGTTCTTAATATATTTAATCTTTTAAACGATTTATCATAAATATTTTATATGTTATTATTCCATAAACCTTTGGATTTAAATAGGAGACCAAGATGCTTGTGACAATTTAGTTCATTTATAATTTGATTATTAAAAATAAATGGGGGTGGATTCTTTTTTTTCTTGTAAATGTTAACGAGACAGTTTTATCAGGATTAAATCTAATTTTCCAGAAATTGGCCCAATTATTAATAGCATCTAAGTCATTATTGAGATCCTGGCATGGGGTGTCAACATCATCTTCTACAGTTACATAAAGTGATGTATCATCTTTAGTATGAATTACATTTGTTATATCATTAATGAAGACTCAAAAAGAAAGGGGCCCAGGATAGAACCTTGGGGTACTCCGGCAAATACAGATTTATAGTTGGAAGAATAGCCTTTGTAAATTACTCTTTGTTTCCTATCAGACAAACCAGTTATATAGATTACCTTTGATTCCATATTTTTTAAGTTTATATAATAATCCTCTATGCCAAAGTCTATCAAATGCTTTACTTATATCACAAAATACCATTCTTATATCTTTTCCTTCATCTAAATATTTTGCAATAATATTATATACAGAAAGTAACTGGTTTACGGTTGAGTCTCCTTGCTGAAAGCCTGATTGGTGTTGACTAATTATATGATGTTTACTAAAATGATTGAAGACATATTTAAATACATTTTTTTCTAAAATCTTTATAAAACAAGATGTAATTGCGATTGGGCGCTAATGAGTTGGATTTTCCATTCCTCCTTTACCTTTATATATAGCATTAACGTTACAATATTTCCAGGAAGATGGTATTTTACCTAGAGTAAGTGATCTAGGTATTGAGCTATCAAGTATTGCTACATCCCCATCAATCCTTGTTCCAAATCTTTGACCCAAATTATTTACAACTTTTGTTCAGATATCCCCCTACCAAGTGATATTTAAACTCTTTAAGACCAAGACTAGTCCACCAACAAGTTTAAATAACTTTATATTACATGTATATACAAAATACTGTATGTACTGAAGTTTGGACAGGGTAACAGATTAGAGGGAGATAACTCTAAGCTAAAAAAAAACCAAATATACGTCTTACCAGATTAAAATATTTGTCAAAGGCTACCAAATAACCAGTGCAGAATCCTCTTAGTTCACATGCACTTCTTGTCCAAATCTTCACAACATGATGGTTTTCCACACACTCCCTCAGGAAACTCAAGGGTCCCTTTTTGTATGCTAAAACAAAACAAAAAATATATTTTTAAAATAATTTGCTTTTGACATGCCAGTATGTATTACTGTTTAGTTGTTTAATTTTGCAGGGAAAAGAATTTTCCATCTTGTATTTGATACTAATTTGTGGGCAGAAATGTTTTTGCATTTTAATTTCTAAGTGTAATAAGCAATATGGGTTCTTTTTCTTTTCATTCTTTCCTTTTAGTTCACAGGTACTTAAAATCCCATTTCCTTTCCAAACGGCTTTTGATAGTCAAAACTGGAATGTAAAATGAGATTGGTAATTTTGTAGAGTAGCAAAAGTCATCAGCTGAACATTCATTATCTACATTTATCATCACCTTTTGAACAATTTAATTGAAATAAATTAAATGTTAATTTACAAATACGCAGGTTGTCATGTGCTTCCCACTGCTGTCCTAATTCACCGCGTGTTGTTAACTATCACTGCGCCAAAACAGATTGGACAGGGATGTTTCTTTATCTTAGGCCATTGATATCAATGTTCTTAAAGTTTTTAAGAAACTTTTATTTTTGGTTTCACAATGGTAGTGGGCCTTTAAGTTTACCAAAATTAACTTCACTACAAATATAGCGAAATTAAAATCTTAATAGTAATTTTTATACTCAATTTTGTATTTTTTTCTAACTAACATACTGCCCGTGATAAACTCTTGTGCTGTTATGATCTTTTCTTAATTTCATGTATCTTAATTCTATGTACAACATACCATTTTTGTGATTCTTTGTTGTATTACCATGTTTTCCCATTTAATAATTAATAGTGCCTCAATGAGATCGCCATGTTCAATACAAAACGTGCCACTTGAATGTCACACACACGTGTGTAGATGAAGACTAACTGGCAACAACATTTTAGTTATGCCTATACAGGTTTTATGAATACTAGCCGTATTTCTATGATAAAGTTGTCTAAATAACAGGAATGTTATCATTTCTAAGCATTTTATAGTGTGATCTTGTCGGTATTCCCCTTCTGCCACAAAACGAAAGTAGCGATCGAAAGCAGGTCTGCCATTTTATGTATGCATGGTAAAGAAACAGTCTAGCATGAAATGCCAAAAGTCTGTGAAAAAGACATATTTAATCAACGTTAAATACTTCTGGTGCATTTCTTAATAATTATGTAATTTCAATACTTACTTGACTAATCATCTAAAACTTGAGCCCCCCTTGGCCAATTATCTGCACCTGGCGCCCTTATCAGGGAAATTGCGAAGAGAACTCTTGTGATAGAGATGTTTGTAATGTTAATCTATGTAAATCATCCATAATGTAGAGTTGGAAAACTTTCTCATAAACAGGAAACGGAAATCACAACAAGATCCAGCATTGTGTTAAGCAAAAGCACACTATAGCATTATTACAAACAAGTTATACTTAAAATTTCAAAATGAAAAAATTAGTGAAAGATAAACCTTCCAATTTATTCTTAGCTGAATCTAACATTTACATTTTGTCCTGAATCTTAGTTTATAAGCCATTTTACGTGACCAGTTGCTTCGGAATTTTCCGCCTGGCAATGGAGAATGACGTTGAGATATATATTTTGTAGTCGCAGTCATGTATTTGTGCACAAAGTGAAAGTAAAAGTATCCTGTGTTCAATATTGTTTATTTTGTTATAAACTCAATGCCAGTAATTCTATGCTAAAGCTATGATTCTAATAGTTAATAATTCTATAAATGGTTTCTAGCAGTACAATTTAGGCCAGTACACACAATAAGCAATAAGAACAAAACAATTCTCAACAATGATTAAAGAATGATGGGTCAGGGGCGATAACTCTTTTGTCGTTAGAAATCCTTTATTAACCCGGTATATTTCTATTTAGTAACAGTTGAAGATGCTCCACTGCCGACAGAACATAAATGATATTAATCATTTGAACAACAATTGGTGTTTAATCGTGTATATATACGTCTAATTAACACAAAAAAATAATATAAAATAATTTATTTTGCCTTTGGTGCATGCGCAATCAGTACTTCATTCCATAAAGGATATAGTGTCACAGAATTTTTTCGGGATGCAATTAATTATTTTTCATATTTTTAACTTGAAGTAAAATTAGAAGCTCAAACTTTTCAATGGTGGTAATGGTGTAAAGTAAGTAACTTTTGTAACTGAAGAAAAATACTAAATCGTCTGTTCCTGTTTTTTATAGTGAAAAAATACCATTTGTCAGCGGTGGAGCATCTTTAAAAAAAACAACAAACAAAATATGTAATGGGTTAACTGCTGCGCTCTCAGATAGACTTTACCTAAAATTATATGAAAATTATATATGAAAATATTGTAACATGCTGAACCAACAGAGCTTTTTCCCATCTAAGAGCAGGCTGCACTAGATGTCTAGACATCGCATAACTATGCAGATACCGACTCTCATCTGCACAGCCACAAAAAGCTACATTAGCTGATGGACTAATCCAGAAGTATGCCGCTGAAATTATCGTCAAATATATTTTTTTCTTTAAAAATTAAATAGTTAATAGGTAACAGGTAATAACTTATTAAAATCTTTCTACTTTACAATTTCAGTGAGATTCACAGTTAGGCATGACTATCAGAATATGACCGATAAACTTGACATCACTCAACAAATACAATATTTGAAAATTGAAACAATTTGCTACGAAATGCGGACCAGTCTTACCATTCATCCGTGTAAGGACATTTCTACTGAGTCTGTCCCGTGGCCTTCCACTAGGTTTAGATAAATCTACATCAGTCTGTTGTTCGTTTTTCCGGTGATATGGCCTGGCTGGTATTGGTCTTTGTGGTTGCTTCTTCGCTGGTTTTATTTGCAGACGGCTTACCGAACTTTCTTCACTTTTCTTCGTCGGTCTAGACCAACTTTCAAACTTTGCAATATTGTCAAGGGGTTGCGCAGATGAAAATGGTAAAATTACATGCATAGAAAAGAGCGCCTTGGCTGCATCAAATCGTGGAGAGGTTAAATCGATTTCAGGAGGTAATTTAGAAGTTTTACGTTTTACCGGGTTTTCTTCTTCACTGGGCGCCGCCATATTTAAAAACTAGCAATATGGCCCTAACGTTTCGAATTTTATATCTTTTTCATTAGTCGATTTTATCCTTATACTTGTTGAAGTGTATCATTTATTTACGAGATAACTCCTGGAAATAAAATGAGATTAATGTATGCTTTTGTTTTAAAAGAAAACAAGAAATACGAAACTAAAAACAAAGCTAGCACTTGTTGCCGTAGTCACCGAGGACGCCATTTCTTGCAGTTGTTTTGAAAATGCCCCCAAAGAAGAAAGGTGGTAAGAAGGGAAAGAAAGGAAAGGGCGGCAAAGATGACGATGGCGATGAACCAAAACAAAAACCAGCAACTCCTGAGCCAACAGAAAAGGAACTGATTCTCCAACAAGAGTGAGTGATAAACGTCGATTAGTTAGGCTATTGCAGATTAATGCATTTAACGTTATCTCAGTGTTTTGTTTTTGAAAAGAAGCCTCGTATACCGGTAAATGAAATCATAAGTAAAAAGACCAAATTACATATAAGATGACTGAATTCATGAATCATACCTTGTTATGTATTTTTGCTCTTTATGTGCATCATGAAATTAATATGCATTTAATTATCCAGATTAGAAGCCTACTGTGTGGCAGATGCAAAGAAGCTTGTAATAGGCTTTACTTGCATGAATACATTCTCTTTTAGATTGGTAAAGGTGACATCGGATTTGGAGAATGCAAGAAAGAAAGTCGAGGATCTGTATCCTTTGCCTAATTTTATAAATTTGGTAACATATTGTGCTCGTGCAATACAATGTTGGCACGTGATCATGCACACCTAGAGTTTCATAGCCGATAGATAACGTTACATGTAATTTATTAGATATTTATTTATAGTTATATCATGGCGACAGCAAGGACCAAGAATTTCTTTTTCGGTACCTTCAAAAAATAACTGGTATTTTTTCAGTTTACCCAAGGATTTATATACGTCCATGGTTTACCAAAAATAAACAAAAAATATTGACCTTACCCCATGTTATAACTGGAAATAAACATGGCACATGATCTTGCACAATACACTACTGGCAAGCAACCAGTTCTCACCAGGTACCAATTTTCACCATCGCATTTGGACTTGTATGATCGCACACAAATTTTCAGAGCATTTTTTTGTGGAAATCAGCATGGTAGTGTCTTCTATCAGAAGATGGCTTTAGTGAATAAATTTCATGTTCATTGTGCAGATACAGATATGATGGCGAGAATTGGTACTTGGCAAGAACTGGTTGCCTGCCAGTACATATAATTCAATTTATTTGATCAAATTATGATGTATTTAATTTATTTAGCTGACCATTTAAATTTCAATGAAAAAACAAAATAATTGAATTGTAAATCAGTTTACCATTTTAAATAAATGTCAAATAAAAAATGTTGGCACCTTTTTAAACCAGACAGCACTTTCCGCCATTCTTCCACTATGGCCTCATTGTAACATTGTATGACTGCATTTTAGACTAGAAACTGAGATTGTATCAGAATTTACATTGCCATTCTGTACTTTTTATGTCATTAGCTGAAATTACGTTTGCGCATGATCATTTGCCGCACAAGATCATGTTCCTTTCCTGTACATCTGGATTGGCAACAATAAGTCCTTCATTAGAATTAGAATAAATAAAATGACTGGGAATCCCAGTTTTATCTGGAGGCATTGATCCCGACGCGATCTGATGTATGCAACCAGTGTATCCAGTTGTATTCCCTACCTCTAATGATACATGTTGAGGAGGAAGGGTCAAGTATCGATGACCTGACTATGAAGGCATACGTGATCGCGTCCTAGAGTCATATGTTGGCACGATAGTGTCAAGACTGGAAGAGCTAAAGGCGCTCGCATGACTAGATGGGGATGTTGGGATCATGTTTTAGGTAGTAGACGACAGTGATACAGACGGAGCCCAGAGGAAAGTGGAACAATATATGAAGTGACTGGTTGGGCTACTGTCTGCTGTCACTGGGTAGCTGCGAGTTACTGGACATAATAATGTATTATGTGTTGAAGACCTGACCGGTTTCGTTTTCTTGTGAAAACTCCTCAGAGGTAGCGAGTTGAGTATGAGCTCCCCTTTATATATCCTAAGGATAGCCGGTAGCTGGTAGCCTATAGCCGGTAGCCTGTAGCCGTAGCCGGTAGCCGGATTCCCGTTTTGGGTAGCCGAAGGCCATTAGCCGGCAGAACATGGATGGTAGGTGTTAGCCGGTATTGGTAGCCGGTAATCTGGTGTTACAGCTTCTGCTGGCATGTTTCCAGCGGTGAATAGCTGATATACGGTATCTTTTATTAGAGTAACCGTTAATAATTACAGATGGTGGCTAGCTAGCAAATAGGGGGATGCTGGGAGTTTAAATTATGATAAACTAAGGAATCTCCATTTGTAAGAGGACGAAGGATAATGACTCAATAATATGGATAAAGTAGACAATATCTATTACAGGATAAGTTATAAGGCAAATGTTACCTTAAGATATAGCATCTACACCAGATTGTAAACCCAAGGGTCCACAATTGCTGTCATGAGTCTAGACGCACGATCTTCCCATGTGTTTGTCACACTTTTGAACACACGTTTAAATGACTCGTCAATCATCAATTGTATACAACATGGATTCTAACATACAATCGAAAGATCATTGTATAACTTATCCTGTAATAGATATCGTCTACTTTATCCATATTGTTGAGTCATTATCCTTCGTCCTCTTACAAATAGAGATTCCTTAGTTTATCATAATATAAACTCCCAGCATCCCCCTATTTGCTAGCTAGCCACCATCTGTAATTATTAACGGTTACTCTAATAAAAGATACCGTATATCAGCTATTCACCGCTGGAAACATGCCAGCAGAAGCTGTAACACAAGATTACCGGCTACCAATACCGGCTAACACCTACCATCCATGTTCTGCCGGCTAATGGCCTTCATTAGAATTAGTTGCCAGCCAGTAGCTAGACTTCACTGAGGTATTTTTTTCTTTTGTGAAACATTTACGGGTAGAGACTAGCAATTCCACCATTTTTACAATCAGCAGATAGACCTGTGTGAATGAATGAATCTTTAAACTGCATATCCTATGTACCTAGCTAGCTTTTGTGGCTGTTTTGAAGAGTGTCTATGTATCTATGTGAAGCAATGTTGAGCGCTGCATGCTCTTGGATGGATGCTTCGTTTACTCATACCCCGACCTTTTAAATATAATGTTATAATTTTGTAATTATAACATGAGACACTTTTGAAACATTAAAGCATTGGCTACTTACAATTAGTCAGAAGTAATTTGGTGACAGTGAATCATTGGGTTTGCATGGCACCCTGTAGGTTGCCTTCGGACAGCATGGAAAGCACAGTGTTCTTTTTTGCAGGTAATTCGCAGGTTTTTGGCTTCATTGAAAGTCAAGGGACTTGTAGAAAGGCATTGATGGGCTCTGTGCATGCGATGACTGATAGAGTTTTTTTAACGCCTCCCTACACTAACTAGAAATTGAGCTCCGGTTGCACACGCAATTAAAATCATAGTATTTACAGTACATATGATACAAGTTAAAAATGCTAATATAGCATACTTAGTGGAGCCTGAAATATATAGAATTTTGGTTTTCTCTTGTGGTTTAATGTTATTTTAAATGTTCATAATATAGTATTCAGCATTGATATAAAAATTGGTGATAATAGTGGCGGGGCTTTCCCCAGACATCTGTTAACACCGGTTTAGTATAGTATAGATTGATAGTAGTCACACTGTGACTTAAATTCGTGATCAATTATAGGAGATACTTGGAGTTGTAGGCCAGTATTAGATTGTCACTAAACTGATTTGGCCTTGTATCTGGTTGTTTCTTGTATCTTGGTACTGGTTGGTGACTAGAGGGGTTTCTAATCAAAAGTAGGGACAGTAGTGTGTGCTGAGGATGTCCGGTAGAACCCAGGAAAGCTTTGGAAAGAAGATCGTCAATGAGTAGATACCATATATAATTTTTTTATGGATATTGGCAATTCAGCTGCATAGTCTAATATCAAAGATTTATGGTACTCAATGTGTTACACGAGACAGCAATACCTTGATTGAAATCCTATTTACCAATGTACTCTTATACTTGCATCACGAGTTATCTTCTGAATTACATGTACACTTCATTGTCTCTGACATTCATATTACCATTCTATGATCCTTGATAAAACAATCAGACGAAAAGAGAATGACTGGCTACAGCAGGAGGCAAACAGGGTTCGCAACGAGAGTGTAAGTACAATACAACATAAGTGATATGTTATGAAATATATTTTATGTGTATGAGAAATATATTTTCTTATTACAGTATACATCAGAACAGATTTCCATATGTTATAGAATGAATATATTTACATAATTTATAAGAGGACAGTTGTTCCTATTTTGTAGCAGGATTACATGAGTTACAAGCATTGATTTTTTTTGGGGTATATCTTGGGCTGAATAAAGGCCCCTTACTATTCAGAAATTTTGCTGTAGATTCCCGATTTCATATGCAAATTTTCCATAAAACATACATATCTTATTACAGAAAAAAATGTAGTAAATTTTGAATATGAAAATTATTGATGAGAAATGGTTCCTATGTTACAGCATGAATACATGAGTTATATGGAGAAGAAAACCAGTAAGAGGCAGACGACCATCATCACCCTGAGTGACCACAATAAACAACAAATCCGTAATATACTCCTAGAAAAAGAAATCATGGAGAAAGAATTTGATGAAAAAAAGCAGGGTAAGATACACTTTTATTTGGTCAAGGCATGAATAACAAACAGAATTTATTTAAAAGATAAACATATTTTCAATTTTCAAAGATAACTTATAAATTCCTCACAAGTTCCCCAAGGTAATGGTATACATGCATATACATGTACATGTATTCGTTGTTTCTTTTGAACAGCTCTTGAAATTTTACTCCTGGAAAAGCAGAATTCTCTAAAGAAAACAAAAGATGAACTGGCAGACCTTGCACCACTAAAGGTATTGATAACAGGAGTATAACTAAAGCTTTTACCAGTATAGGTAACAACAAATTAACATTTCAGTATGTTATTGTCTGAATCAACATAATTAAGACAATGGTATTGTTTATAATTGATATTATTCTTTGCCTTAAATGGTCAAATATTCACTATCTGTTAAAGTTTTAATGTGTTGCCCAGTCAACTAGATCACCAGCCTTCTAATATCTAACAAACAAAACCCTATCAATGTTAATTTTAACAGAACAGGTGCTGTTGGAGAGAAATTAATACAATACTCAAACTCCTTAAAAGGAGAAGGGTAAATTACTAGCAAACGCATTTGACTTGTGATGTGTGAAGTCTTGAGTGGTTAGACTTTAAAGATTGACTTTTTGTGTTTGTTAGACCTTACAAACAGAACAATTGAACAAGATAAAAGAGCTTGAGAAGGAAGTGATGCAGATGAGAACGAAACACTCAGAAACTATACAGTCACTAAAGTCAACCTTCTTAAGGGACAAAAGGGAATTCCAAAGCGACTCGGAAAATCGAATTGCCACCTTACAGAAAAAAGCCAACAAGGTGAATAAGTTATCTATGATTGCATGTCTTTTGGTTCTTTTCAGTTTGTTATGTGTCTCCTTTCAAATTTAAAACAAAAACAAAAACAGTTTAACAAAGCTTACAGTGATAGTTTGTTTTATGTTTTTAGTGTCATATGAAATCTATAGTTCGGTCAGATATCCAAATGTACAGGCCTAATAGTCTTCAGGGACCCAATTTCTCCGTACAGTAAACTCCCTTTCTGCAATGTACACTTGGTAAAACATGGCAGAATTCATTTGCTATGATTTCCTATTCCATATCATACTACATTTGTATCTCCGTTAATTCATTATTTTCAACTGTTTCAGGAAGCTATACAGTGTCTCACAGAACATACTAATGCTATCAAACTAGAAAACCGTAATCTACGACGGGAGTTATTAGAACTAATCAAGACGACGCGGGCCTACCAGGAGCATAAACGGGAGCTCGAGGAGCAACGGAAACAGTTATTACGTGAGCAGCAATACGCTGAGGACTTGAAAAAGTTGAGAAATACACGTCAACATAAAGTTCTTAAATCATTTGGACTTACAGAAGGTGAAACAGATAAGGAGGACCAGAAACCTACTCTAGAAACATCAGTGGAGACTGGCTGACCACTGTGGTCAGTGTATAAAGACTGGCTGACCCCTGTGGTCAGTGTGTAAAGACTGGCTGACCACTGTGGTCAGTGTGTAAAGACTGGCTGACCCCTGTGGTCAGTGTATAAAGACTGGCTGACCCCTGTGGTCAGTGTATAAAGACTGGCTGACCACTGTGGTCAGTGTGTAAAGACTGGCTGACCACTGTGGTCAGTGTGTAAAGACTGGCTGACCACTGTGGTCAGTGTAAAGACTGACTGACCACTGTGGTCAGTGTATAAAGACTGGTTGAACACTGTGGTCAGTGTGTAAAGACTGGCTGACCACTGTGGTCAGTGTGTAAAGACTGGCTGACCACTGTGGTCAGTGTATAAAGACTGACTGACCACTGTGGTCAGTGTGTAAAGACTGGCTGACCACTGTGGTCAGTGTAAAGACTGACTGACCACTGTGGTCAGTGTATAAAGACTGGTTGAACACTGTGGTCAGTGTGTAAAGACTGACTGACCACTGTGGTCAGTGTGTAAAGACTGGCTGACCCCTGTGGTCAGTGTATAAAGACTGGTTGAACACTGTGGTCAGTGTGTAAAGACTGACTGACCACTGTGGTCAGTGTGTAAAGACTGGCTGACCACTGTGGTCAGTGTAAAGACTGACTGACCACTGTGGTTAGTGTAAAGACTAAATGACTGTAATTGTCATTTTAAAACTGACTTCATGGTCAGTGGAAGAGTGCATTATTCCTGAAGGATTCAATCAAACAGCTCATATTTTACAGCGGATCCTTGTTTAATTTCGGCTAATTTAAATCAATGAGAAATATTACCAGATAATTTTCAATTTAGACGCTATATTGTGGATTCGTATACCGTATACATGTACTTGATTATATAAGCAGAGAGCCTTTTTCAAGTTTGAGGAGAAGCCACCCATTTCTTCAAGTTGGTGTATTTTTCTACATATCTTGATGGCAGATTTCTGTGTTTCTTATTTCAATCCAGATTAACGACAATCTACTGGTCATATGACACATTCCACAAGAAGATCACCCATGTGTGTAAACTAATAAGAATGTCATCCAAGTGTTACATTGCATATTGCAATATACATTTTAATATTAAATTACATGTGTAAACTTGGAAAATGAACATGGTTATAGTTGTAATATTATTTATTGTTAACATGAATGATACATGCTCTGTGCTATCTATGTTTTTGATTATAAAGGTTGATTGTCTGGGTACACCGATTACTGCTCTGTATATAGAGGAGACGTAAATCACTGGTTACTATACATAGATATCAGGAGTCAGTATCCAAGTCAACATTGTACAATCAAACCTCATTAACTTTTAATCAACACTTCTACTTAACCCAACTTAAAAGTTTAGTGTACATACATATATTGCTTGGTTGGGATCAAGAAAAAATTCAGATTATAGGGTGTACGTTTGAGTGATACTCATTTGAGTTAATGAAGTTTGACTGTATTTTTAGCCCACCATCATCAGATGGTGGGCTATTCAAATTGCTTTTCGTCCGTGGTCGGTGGTCCGTCCGTCCGTCCTTCCGTCCGTTAACATTTCTTGTTACCGCTATTTCTCGGAAAGGGCTGAAGGGATCTTTCTCAAATTTCATATGTAGGTTCCCCTAGGGCCCTAGTTGTGCATATTACATTTTTGAACCGATCGGTTTACAAGATGGCCGCCAGGCCGCCATCTTGGATTTTGATAGTTAAAGTTTGTTACCGCTATTTCTCAGAAAGTACTGAAGGGATCTCTCTCAAATTTCACATGTAGGTTCCCCTAGGGCCTTAGTTGTGCATATTTCATTTTTGAACCGATCGGTTGACAAGATGGCCGCCAGGCCGCCATCTTGGATTTTGATAGTTAAAGTTTGTTACCGCTATTTCTCAGAAAGTACTGAAGGGATCTCTCCTAAATTTCACATGTAGGTTCCCCTAGGGCCCTTGTTGTGCATATTTCATTTTGGGACCGATCGGTCAACAAGATGGCCGCCAGGCCGCCATCTTGGATTTTGATAGTTAAAGTTTGTTACCGCTATTTCTCAGAAAGTATTGAAGGGATCTCTCTCAAATTTCACATGTAGATTCCCCTAGGACCCTAGTTGTGCATTTTTAATTTTTGAACCAATCGGTTGAAAAGATGGCCGCCAGGCCGCCATCTTGGATTTTGATAGTTAAAGTTTGTTACCGCTATTTCTCAGAAAGTACTGAAGGGATCTCTCTCAAATTTCACATGTAGGTTCCCCTAGGGCCCTTGTTGTGCATAATTTCATTTTGGGCCCGATCGGTCAACAAGATGGCCGCCAGACCGCCATCTTGGATTTTGATAGTTAAAGTTTATTACCACTATTTTTCAGAAAGTACTGAAGGGATCTCTCTCAAATTTCACATGTAGGTTCCCCTAGGGCCTTAGTTGTGCATATTTCATTTTTGAACCGATCGGTTGACAAGATGGCCGCCAGGCCGCCATCTTGGATTTTGATAGTTAAAGTTTGTTACCGCTATTTCTCAGAAAGTACTGAAGGGATCTCTCTCAAATTTCACATGTAGGTTCCCCTAGGGCCCTTGTTGTGCATATTTCATTTTGGGACCGATCGGTCAACAAGATGGCCGCCAGGCCGCCATCTTGGATTTTGATAGTTAAAGTTTGTTACCGCTATTTCTCAGAAAGTATTGAAGGGATCTCTCTCAAATTTCACATGTAGATTCCCCTAGGACCCTAGTTGTGCATTTTTAATTTTTGAACCAATCGGTTGAAAAGATGGCCGCCAGGCCGCCATCTTGGATTTTGATAGTTAAAGTTTGTTACCGCTATTTCTCAGAAAGTACTGAAGGGATCTCTCTCAAATTTCACATGTAGGTTCCCCTAGGGCCCTTGTTGTGCATAATTTCATTTTGGGCCCGATCGGTCAACAAGATGGCCGCCAGACCGCCATCTTGGATTTTGATAGTTAAAGTTTATTACCACTATTTTTCAGAAAGTACTGAAGGGATCTCTCTCAAATTTCACATGTAGGTTCCCCTAGGGCCTTAGTTGTGCATATTTCATTTTTGAACCGATCGGTTGACAAGATGGCCGCCAGGCCGCCATCTTGGATTTTGATAGTTAAAGTTTGTTACCGCTATTTCTCAGAAAGTACTGAAGGGATCTCTCCTAAATTTCACATGTAGGTTCCCCTAGGGCCCTTGTTGTGCATATTTCATTTTGGGACCGATCGGTCAACAAGATGGCCGCCAGGCCGCCATCTTGGATTTTGATAGTTAAAGTTTGTTACCGCTATTTCTCAGAAAGTACTGAAGGGATCTCTCTCAAATTTCACATGTAGGTTCCCCTAGGGCCCTTGTTGTGCATATTTCATTTTGGGACCGATCGGTTGACAAGATGGCCGCCAGGCCGCCATCTTGGATTTTGATAGTTAAAGTTTGTTACCGCTATTTCTCAGAAAGTACTGAAGGGATCTCTCTCAAATTTCACATATAGGTTCCCCTAGGGCCCTTGTTGTGCATATTGCATTTTGGGACCGATCAGTCAGCAAGATGGCCGTCATCTTGGATTTTGATAGTTGAAATTTGTTACCGCTATTTCTCAGAAAGTACTGAAGGGATATGTCTCAAATTTCATGTGCAGGTTCCCTTAGGTCCTTAGTTATGCATATTACATTTTAGGTCTGATCGGTCAACTAGATGGCCGACAGGCCACCATTTTGAATTTTGATAATTGGAGTTTGTTACCACTATTTCTCAGAAAGTACTGAAGTAATCTGTCTCACATTTTATATGTAGGTTCTCCTAGGACCTGCATATTGGGACCGATCGGTCAACAAGATGGCCGACAGGTAGCCATCTTTGATTTTGATTATTGAAGTTTGTTAGTGTTATATATCTCAGAAAGTACTGAAAGGATCTTTCTCAAATTTCATATGTAGTAATATGTAGTAAAAGTTTGAAAAGCAGAGAAAAGATCCCTCTTTCCATTGTCAGACATAGATCATTCTTTGGTGGGCGCCAAGATCCCTCTGGGATCTCTTGTTGATGATTATGAATTGCTTTACGTGTGTGAACAGAAACACCATGGATGAAATATAAATGTTAGAAAACATATAGATGAACTGCATTTTGGATTCATGAAATAAAGAAATCAACATTTATTTCATTTCTTTATTTTTTCAAAGAGCAGACCGAGGCCAAAACAGGTATCTAGACTACTAGGTAATTAAGAAGTTGTAACATTCAAAGGCAAGGTATTTTGCATTAAAAAATGTACTTTATCCATGCATGCTCCAAATAACATTGTGTCTCAGTGCCCTAAAAATGAGTAGTTGTTTATAGATCCGAGTCTATTTGACCCCTGCAGTGACTTTAAATGAAGGTCAAGGACTTTCATTTCACATTGTCTCAGGTGACCTAAAAAGGTCTACAAGGAAGCTACATCTAGCAATAGACTTACATAAAGCTGGACAGAATTGTTATGAAAGTACAGAAAGAGAAATATTTTGATAACAGTTATGAGGTAATGTCTCTATGTAGAAGCTACAGGCTGTCTCACTGAACAGAAAGGAAACCTGTTTTAACACATAATCCAACTGATATCCAGCGACTTCACCCATGCAATATGTATATACAAATGTAATGTAAAACCTCAATATAACTCTGTATACCGACCAATATAGAAATTCATTGTGACATCAGTAAACTATGTCATTTGTGACAGGATTCAAGGACAGCATGACAAAACAGCAGCATCCACTGGATTTATGCAACACATTTTGAAATTCTTCGAAATGAAGGTTGTTTACTTATATGATAAAAAGTATCTTAAATTTGTGTGAATTTCATATGAGATGTTAAAGGCTCACAAATGCAACTAGAACTATTGCTAGAGTGGCCGACTAATACTTCCCGCAGCACAAATTCAGTAGTAACTCCATTAAAAGGAGACATTGCAGAACCTGATATAGCTTACTCAACTCCCCTTTATGTCAGGGTTCTGTGTAGGAGGAGTTCGCCGGACAAAAATATGTCTACAGACAGACGGGCAATCCAATTCCAATTTCCAGTATACCCTCCCGCCCCCCCTTAACTTTGTTGCAGGGGGTAAGAAAAAATTCTCAAGACTCCTTTCATAACATCATATGAAATGATGACTTCTATATACCGTAAATGTATGTAATGATAAACAATTTGGGAATGATGTCATAATAAAAGATACAACAGCCCAATCTGTTTCTCACATAACTACAGCTGTAAGGTCACCAAAGAATAAACAAAAACAATTTCAGATATAAAAATTTATTAGGAGTTTTATTTAACATTCAGAAAATATATTTTAGAAAAATGTCATAATCATTATATAAGTTGAGATTTAAGATCTTACAATGAGCATATTGTATTACCCTAAAAACAATGTTACAGTGTCTTAAAATGTACAAAGAAAAATCAAAACTGTTGTCTTCAATCAATTTGTATTAATTAGAACTCATCAATTTAACTGGGCTAATTAATATTGCTAATCCCTACCAATGGAATCTATATAACAGAAATACATTACTACATACAGTGTAATTTTTTGTTATAATGTAATTAGCTGGACGGTCAAGTTTAATGTTAACCAGCAGTGAGGAAAAAAATTTGATGCATAAATATAAAAAGTTATATGAATTTCATGATGAATTGCTTGCTAAACAAGTGAAAGCGAGGTAAAAGATGAGTGTTGTTTCTTGGGTATTTTATTTTAATACATTATATGATTTTTGATGAAGTAGGGACAATTTAATGTTAATTGAACAATGGGACAAAGAAGTAGCAATTCTGTTTGTATCAATATTTTATATACACTGTACATAAGATTTAGTGAATATTGAACTGGTGTAACAACCATGAACAGTTAAAATTGATAAACTTAATAGTTTTGAGACAGATATCCATATTAATGACAAAATCTTTAGTCAATAATTGGGAAATTCAAGACCTGACAATCACTAAACAGGAAACACAGTTATACAGCATCAGTCTCTCATCGTCTTGCTTTATAATGTATTCTGTCATGTAATCGGATCACACGTTCTTATTATCATAAACGTTTCCATTGAAAGCTTTCTTGTCTTAAACGTATCCTTAATGTATAAACCAAAATAGCCCTGCACTGGATAAATGTAACTAGTCTTACAAAAAGTATCACAACATCTATATAGAGGCAGAGTGCTTGTAAGAAATTCTACAGATGTTAAAAAGTCACTCATGAAATTCCATAGAATAACATTGTGTCATCAGTCAATTCCAAGATTCACAAAAATCAACAGATTGGAGTATCAGACAGCTCCCTGTTGATGGTTCCCTGTTATTACTCAAACAATATTTATTCCCAACATCTACACTAATTGGAGAACTGTTAGCTACTTACACAAGGCTTACTACAAAATTACAAATTGGTCTATTTCTACAATCAACATTATGCCAAACAATTAAAAAACTTTCTTTGAAATAGAAATATCTTTTTCACATAACGTCCTCCAAATACTCCCCCTACCTTGTATTAGTTTACATATCATCTAAAATTATGAATTGATGTCAGAAACAATGTCAAACTAAATCCAACCATATTCAAATATGAAGTTATCATTAAAAATGTACAAGTTACAGAGTAATTTCAAAAATTCAATCATCTTACCGTAGATTTTATAAAGCGTGAGAAAGATTTGAAGCTGAATTGGTATTGGTTATTGACAGCGGGTTACAATTTCCTTTGTGATTGAAGCTTGTTCAGATATAGTTATAAACATGAGATATGGTAAAACCACAAGTTAGTGTTATCTATTTATACCAGCTACATTTCTGTGAAAGGCGATGATAATGGATAAACATAAAACATCTTGATCAATTCCTACTAGTTTCTTTAGATACATGCCCATCAAAATCCTACTGATGAAGAATTAGCATAGTGTACCAGGTAAATAGAAGCACTTTTCTAAAAATAGCCCATAAACTGAAACAAGATTAAATAATAAAGTAACTTCAACATGAGCAAATTTTATGTTTTGAATCTATCCAACTAAGCTTCAAGAAGTCTCAATATTTATGCTAACTTAATACAACATTAAATAGACATTTTACTAAGTAAATAGTTAGACATAAAATAAATACATGTAAAATGGAAATATCACAGACTGGAGAAAATGTAGAAAGGACGGAAAAGAGGATGAGAGGATGAGATCGTGAGAACCATCACCTAAATAACGGCCTACATCCTTATATGACTTAGTTTATACAATAAACTATTATCAGAATTGCCATCCTCATAAATTAAGGGTTAAAATAAAATTATAAAATAATTTACAAAAAAGCCATTTTGCTAAAGTTCATATTTGGTTGGAAGTTTCTCTACTAAAACTAAATTCTTGAATATTCTTTTGCTAAACGATCAGATCCAGGAATGTCTTTAGTGTCTTTTATACCAGCTTTCAAACCCAGAAAAGTCCTTAAACTTTAACAAGCGATGATGCTAAAATTCTATGTCATCATCGTCATCGTAATCTGATGCGCGTTGGTACGGTAATCTGCCAGTGGGAGTGGTCCTACCAGTTGTGTGTTGGCGGTCATCCTCGTGGTCAGACATCCTCTGGTGAAGACCATTAGTCCTACCAATACTACCAGTAAAACTTCGCTGTAAAATAAAACAGACAATACTGTCCATGAGCCTGGTGAAATAATGTACATCAACATGCATTTATAAACTATATTAATTTTGAATACAATGCAGTTCCTGAATGCAGAAACCTATACTTTACGTAACCATTGAATATCTCAGACAACTGTTGCTTTTCTAATAGTTATTAATAACAACAGACAATCCATGAATATCAGATACCAATTAACTACCAGATACCAATTAACTATCAAATACCAATTAACTATCAGATGCCATTTAACTACCAGATACCAATTAACTATCAGATACCAATTAACTATCAGATACCAATTAACTATCAGATACCAATTAACTATCAGATACCAATTAACTACCAGATACCAATTAACTACCAGATACCAATTAACTATCAGATACCAATTAACTACCAGATACCAATTAACTACCAGATACCAATTAACTATCAGATACCAATTAACTACCAGATACCAATTAACTATCAGATACCAATTAACTATCAGATACCAATTAACTACCAGATACCAATTAACTACCAGATACCAATTAACTATCGGATACCAATTAACTACCAGATACCAATCAACTATCAAATACCAATAAACTATCAGATACCAATTAATTACCAATTAACTACCAGCTACCAATTAACTATCAGATACCAATTAACTACCATATACCAATTAACTATCAGATGCCAATTAACTACCAGATACCAATTAACTATCAGATGCCAATTAACAACCAGATACCAATTAACTACCAGATACCAATTAACTACCCGAAACCAATTAACTATCAGATACCAATTAACTAACAGATACCAATTAACTACCAGATACCAATTAATTACCAGATACCAATTAACTACCAGATACCAATTAACTTACAGATACCAATTAACTATCAGATACCAATTAACTATCATATAACAATTAACTACCAGTAAACAATTAACTACCAGATACCAATTGACTACCAGATACCAATTAACTACCAAATACCAATTAACTACCAGATACCAATTAACTATCAAATATCAATTAACTACCAGTAAACAATTAACTACTCAGATACCAATACCAATTAACTACCAGATACCAATTAACTATCAGATACCAATTAACTACCAGTAAACAATTAACTACCAGTAAACAATTAACTACCAGATACCAATTAACTATCAGATACCAATTAACTACCAGTAAACAATTAACTACCAGATACCAATTAACTATCAAATATCAATTAACTACCAGTAAACAATTAACTACCAGATACCAATTAACTATCAGATACCAATTAACTACCAGTAAACAATTAACTACCAGATACCAATCAACTATCAGATACCAATTAACTACCAGTAAACAATTAACTACCAGATACCAATTAACTATCAGATACCAATTAACTACCAGTAAACAATTAACTATCAGATACCAATTAACTATCAAATATCAATTAACTACCAGTAAACAATTAACTACCAGTAAACAATTAACTACCAGATACCAATTAACTACAATACCAATTAACTACCAGATACCAATTAACTATCGGATACCAATTAACTACCAGATACCAATCAACTATCAAATACCAATAAACTATCAGATACCAATTAATTACCAATTAACTACCAGATACCAATTAACTATCAGATACCAATTAACTACCATATACCAATTAACTATCAGATGCCAATTAACTACCAAATACCAATAAACTATCAGATACCAATTAATTACCAATTAACTACCAGCTACCAATTAACTATCAGATACCAATTAACTACCAGATACCAATTAACTATCAGATACCAATTAACTATCATATAACAATTAACTACCAGATACCAATTAACTATCAGATACCAATTGACTACCAGATACCAATTAACTATCAGATACCAATTAACTATCAGATAATACCAATTAACTATCAGATACCAATTAACAGATACCAATTAACTCCAATACCAATTAACTATCAGATACCAATTAACTACCAAATACCAATTAACTACCGAAATAACTACAGATACCAATTAACATACAATATCAATTAACTATCAGATACCAATTAACTACCAGTATACCAATTAACTACCAGTAAACAATTAACTATCAGATACCAATTAACTATCAGTAATACCAATTAACTACCAGTAAACAATTAACTACCAGATACCAATTAACTATCAGATACCAATTAACTACCAGTAAACAATTAACTACCAGATACCAATTAACTATCAGATACCAATTAACTACCAGTAAACAATTAACTACCAGATACCAATTAACTATCAGATACCAATTAACTACCAGTAAACAATTAACTACCAGATACCAATTAACTATCAGATACCAATTAACTACCAGTAAACAATTAACTACCAGATACCAATTAACTATCAGATACCAATTAACTACCAGATAAACAATTAACTACCAGATACCAATTAACTACCAGATACCAATTAACTACCAGATACCAATTAACTACCAGATACCAATTAACTATCAGATACCAATTAACTACCAGATACCAATTAACTATCAATACCAATTAACTATCAGATACCAATTAACTACCAGATACCAATTAACTATCAGATACCAATTAACTACCAGATACCAATTAACTATCAGATGCCAATTAACTACCAGATACCAATTAACTACCAGATACCAATTAACTACCAGATAACCAATTAACTACAGATACCAATTAACTACCAGATACCAATTAACTACCAGATACCAATTAACTATCAGATACCAATTAACTACCAGATACCAATTAACTACCAGATACCAATTAACTATCAGATACCAATTAACTATCATATAACAATTAACTATCAGATACCAATTAACTATCAGATACCAATTAACTACCAGATACCAATTAACTATCAGATACCAATTAACTACCAGATACCAATTAACTACCAAATACCAATTAACTATCAGATACCAATTAACTATCAAATATCAATTAACTACCAGTAAACAATTAACTACCAGATACCAATTAACTAACAGATACCAATTAACTATCAGATACCAATTAACTACCAGTAAACAATTAACTACCAGTAAACAATTAACTACCAGATACCAATTAACTATCAGATACCAATTAACTACCAGTAAACAATTAACTACCAGATACCAATTAACTATCAAATATCAATTAACTACCAGTAAACAATTAACTACCAGATACCAATTAACTATCAGATACCAATTAACTACCAGTAAACAATTAACTACCAGATACCAATCAACTATCAGATACCAATTAACTACCAGTAAACAATTAACTACCAGATACCAATTAACTATCAGATACCAATTAACTACCAGTAAACAATTAACTATCAGATACCAATTAACTATCAAATATCAATTAACTACCAGTAAACAATTAACTACCAGATACCAATTAACTAACAGATACCAATTAACTACCAGATACCAATTAACTATCAGATACCAATTAACTACCAGATATCAATTAACTACCAGTAAACAATTAACTACCAGTAAACAATTAACTACCAGATATCAATTAACTACCAGTAAACAATTAACTACCAGTAAACAATTAACTACCAGATATCAATTAACTACCAGTAAACAATTAACTACCAGTAAACAATTAACTACCAGTAAATAATTAACTACCTGTAAACAATTAACTACCTGTAAACAATTAACTACCAGATATCAATTAACTACCAGTAAACAATAAACTACCAGAGAACTGTTGACAGATGTACTTACCTTAGATGATATACTTCCTCTAGAAATTGCTGTAAATGAAAGGAAAAAAAATTAGCTATGAAATATTGTGCCTATTTAATACATGTAGCCCTTTCACTATATGTTAGATCTTATTACCGATTGACACTATCCTGTATAATTTCATTACAATTCAATGTTTGACCAGAGACCAAATTTACCTGAGCCTGGCCTACTTCCAGAGCTTGGTCGCACTCGTTCCCCAGAGCCAGGTCGTATCCTCTCCCCAGTCCCTGGACGGATTCTCTCCCCTGATCCTGGTCGTATCCGGTCCATGGAGTTAGGTCGGTTTCCATAACTTCCTGAACTTGGCCGCCCGGAAGATGACAGCTCATAGTCGTCTTCATCATCATATTCCATTCTAAAACCCACAATCATTTTAAGTTTAATTTAGAACAAATTCTACACACTAGCAATAATTTGTTGGCCAAACATATTAATGGTCCATTGTGAAACACAACAGTGAACTATTCAATTTAAAAGACTATTATAAAAACGTAACCACAAAAGAGGAACAAACTTTACAGCCGTGCTACCCCAACTGAGAACGACGCGTGTATATAAACCCCTAACGCTCTACTGCTGACTTGTATCGATGAATGAGTGTAGCTAGTTATAATTATTTATAGACTCGAGTACTGTCGCCAATCCACAGGTAAATAGCGGGCGCTCTGGCTTTATTAGATGTACCAAACACAATCGTTATTGCTACAAATACTGTAAAAACTTGTGTAAATTACACACCAGTGTACTTTGCACATGTATTTATTCTTACGGCTTAAAAAAATCTACTATCGGTATATATTTTCCAGGGAACCACAAATTCAAAATCTACTATCGGTATATATTTTCCAGGGAACCACAAATTCAATGTTAGAAAGGTGGTAATTTCATTGCAAAAACATTTACAATAAATGATTGACAATTTGCACAAAGAAGTGATGTATTTAGAAGAAATAACATAATATAATTGCATTGTGATTGCTTTCTTTAATTGGCCACCGTAATATTCTGAAAAAGTGAAATATCTTGCAGAACATGTCAAAAACATTGGCGGTCCGTCGTACACAGTGCGTATACATGTCAATGTCTGGAGATATTACACATGAATAGTTATCAGAACTATTTGAAAATATTATAATCTAGTTACTTAAAATTGCCACAATATTCAGTTATTAGTGTGTTTGAGAGCAATCGGATAGCACATACGTTGGCTTGCAATAATCACATTGTGAGTGAACTCACTTCATTTTGTAGGTAATCAGATCCAAAATGATGGCTAATTATAAATAAAAGTACGGTTAAAAAGAGGCCCATGGGCCTTAACGGTCATCTGACTATTAGTACAATACAACATAGTCGTTTAAAGATTTTAGCCTATTTGACCCCTGTGACCTTGATTGAAGGTCAAGGTAATTCATTTGAACAAAATGTATAGCCTTTCATCCCAGCATGCTACATGCCCAATATCAGTACCCTGGGCCTTCTGGTTCTTGAGAAGAAGTCATTTAAAGATTTAAGCCTATTTGCCGCCCGTGACCTTTATTGAAGGTCAAGGTCATTCATTTGAATAAACTTAATAGCCCTTCATCCAAGCATGCTACAGACCCAATATCAGTACCCTTGGCCTTCTGGTTCTTAAGAAGAAGTCATTTAAAGATTTTAGCCTATTTGACCCCTGTGACCTTGAATGAAGGTCAAGGTCATTCATTTGAACAAACTTGGTAGCCTTTCATCCCAGCATGCTACAGGCCCAATATCAGTACCACGGGCCTTCTGGGTCTTGAGAAGAAGTTGTTTAAAGATTTTAGCCTTTTTGACCCCTATGACCTTGAAGGAAGATCAAGGTCATTCATTTGAACAAATTTGATAGCCCTTCATCCAAGCATGTCAAAGGCCCAACATCAGGTCTCTAGGCCTCCTAGTTATTCTCAAGAAGTCGTTTAAAAGATTTTAACCTTTTTTACCTCTGTGACCTTGTATGAAGGTCAAGGTTTGAACAAACTTGGAAGCCCTCCATCCCAGCATGCTGCAGGCCCAATATGAGTATCCTGGGCCATTTAGTTCTTGAGAATAAGTTGTTTAAAGATTTTAGCCTATTTGACCCCTGTGACCTTGAATGAAGGTCAAGGTCATTCATTTGAACAAACTTCGTAGCCTTCCTCCCAGCATTTTACATGCCCATTATCAGTACCCTGGGCCTTCTGGTTCTTGAGAAGAAGTCATTTAAAGATTTTACCCTATTTGACCCCCATGACCTTGAGTGAAGGTCAAGGTCATTCATTTGAACAGACTTGGTAGCCCTTCATCCCAGCATGCCATAGGCCTAATATCAGGTCTCTAAACCTCTTCATTATTCATAAGATGTTGTTTAAATGATTATAGCCTATTTGACCCCTGTGACCTTGAATGAAGGTCAAGGTCATTTATTTAAACAAACTTGGTAGCCTTTCATCCCAGCATCCTAGGGGCTCAATATCAGTACCCTTGGCCGTCTTTTTCTTGAGAAGAAGTCGTTAAAAGATTTTAGCCTTTTTGACCCCTGTGACCTTGAATGAATATTAAGGTCATTCATTTGAACAAACTTGGTAGCCCTTCAACCCAGCATGTCACAGGCCCAATATCAGTACCCTGGGCCTTCTGGTTCTTGAGAAGAAGACGTTTAAAGATTTTAGCCTATTTGACCCCCGTGACCTTGAATGAAGGTCAAGGTCATTTATTTGAACAAACTTGGTAGCCCTTCATCCCAGCATGCCACAAGCCTAATATCAGGTCTCTAGGCCTCTTAGTTATTCACAAGAAATTGTTTAAAGGATTTTAACGTATTTGACCCCTGTGACCTTGAATGAAGGTCAAGGTCATTTATTTGAACAAACTTGGTAGCCCTTCATCCCAGCATCCTACAGGCCAAATATCAGTACCCTTGGCCTTCTGGTTCTTGAGTAGAAGTCATTTAAAGATTTTAGCCTATTTGACCCCTGTGACCTTGAATGAAGGTCAAGGTCATTCATTTGAACAAACTTTGTAGCCCTTCCTCCCAGCATACTACATGTCCAATATCAGTACCCTGGACCTTCTGGTTCTAAGAAGAAGTTGTTAAAAGATTTTAGCCTTTTTTACCCCTATGACCTTGCATGAAGGTCAAGGTCATTCATTTGAACAAACTTGGTAGCCCTCCATCCCAGCAACCTACAGGCCAAATATGAGTACCCTGGGCCTTCCTGTTATTGAGAAGAAGTCGTTTGAATGAAAAGTTTACGGACGGCGGACCGCGCACGGCGGACGGCGCACGACGACGGATGGTGCATGATGACAATAGGTCATCCTGACCAGAAGGGTCAGATGACCTAAAAATGCCACTAACCTTGTAGCAGGTTAGTTTTGCTGTAATCATATTACAAACCACTTATTGAAAATCCTATAGGACAGTTTAGAACCCATCTTATAAATCCCGCGTCTGTTTTGACTTTTTGCACACGGCCTGCAGCCGGGACACATGGCGGTTCCCTACGTAATGAGCATTATTAGATCTATAAGGAGTTTCATATGCAATTTTACTAGAAATATGAAAATTTGTTAAAATATCTAAAGTAAAGACATACTAGTCAAGTGAATGTTGATGCAATTTGAAGAATATTTGTTTTGTTTTTAAGTAGATACAGACACATTGTTGATGATATATAGATCGGTTAAGCTAACTAGCCTCAGTTTCATTAAGCTGGATGAGAGGCCAGAGCGTAGCATCCAGTACCAATTTACCTGTGGATTTGGTGACAGTACACTCCAGTCTATAAATAACACGGCTACAGTACTACACTCATTCAATACATTGATACAAGTCAGCGATAGAGCGATAGGGGTTTATATACACGTGTCATTCTCAGTTGGGGTAGCACGGCTGTAAAGATGCTCCACCGATTACGAATGGTATTTTTTCACTTTAAAAAACAGGAGCAGAATACTTAATGTTTTTCTTCAGTTGCAAAAGTTACTTATTTTACCCCATTACCACCATTGAAAAGTTTGAGCTTCTAACTTTACTTCAAGTTTAAATTAGAAAAAATAATTACTTGCATCCCAAAAAAATTCCATGTCGATACATGTATATCCTATATAGAATGAAGTACTTATTGCGCATGCACCAAAGATAAAATAAATTATTTTATATTATTTTTTGTGTAAATTAGACATACATATACACAATTAAACACCAATTATTGTTCAAGTGATGAATATCATTTATGCTCTGTCGACGGTGGAGCAGCCAAATTTTAGTAAGCAAGTCAAGAAGGATGCAATAATTCAATCATTGTTGTGGACACCCATGGAATGTATCATTGTTGTGGACACCCATGAAATGAATCATTGTTGTGGACACCCATAGAATGTATCATTGTTGTGGACACCCATGGAATGTATCATTGTTGTGGACACCCATGGAATGTATCATTGTTGTGGACACCCATGGAATGAATCATTGTTGTGGACACCCATGGAATGTATCATTGTTGTGGACACCCATGGAATGAATCATTGTTGTGGACACCCATGGAATGAATCATTGTTGTGGACACCCATGGAATGTATCATTGTTGTGGACACCCATGAATGTATCATTGTTGTGGACACCCATGGAATGTATCATTGTTGTGGACACCCATGGAATGTATCATTGTTTGTGGACACCCATGGAATGTATCATTGTTGTGGACACCCATGGAATGTATCATTGTTGTGGACACCCATGGAATGTATCATTGTTGTGGACACCCATGGAATGTATCATTGTTGTGGACACCCATGGAATGTATCATTGTTGTGGACACCCATGGAATGTATCATTGTTGTGGACACCCATGGAATGTATCATTGTTGTGGACACCCATGGAATGTATCATTGTTGTGGACACCCATGGAATGTATCATTGTTGTGGACACCCATGGAATGTATCATTGTTGTGGACACCCATGGAATGTATCATTGTTGTGGACACCCATGGAATGAATCATTGTTGTGGACACCCATGGAATGAATCATTGTTGTGGACACCCATGGAATGTATCATTGTTGTGGACACCCATGGAATGTATCATTGTTGTGGACACCCATGGAATGTATCATTGTTGTGGACACCCATGGAATGTATCATTGTTGTGGACACCCATGGAATGAATCATTGTTGTGGACACCCATGGAATGAATCATTGTTGTGGACACCCATGGAATGTATCATTGTTGTGGACACCCATGGAATGAATCATGGTTGTGGACACCCATGGAATGAATCATGGTTGTGGACACCCATGGAATGTATCATTGTTGTGGACACCCATGGAATGAATCATTGTTGTGGACACCCATGGAATGATCATTGTTGTGGACACCCATGGAATGTATCATTGTTGTGGACACCCATGGAATGTATCATTGTTGTGGACACCCATGGAATGAATCATTGTTGTGGACACCCATGGAATGAATCATTGTTGTGGACACCCATGGAATGGACACCCATGGAATGATCATTGTTGTGGACACCCATGGAATGTATCATTGTTGTGGACACCCATGGAATGAATCAGTTTGCCATGAAGATCATGTTGTGGACACCCATGGAATGAATCATTGTTGTGGACACCCATGGAATGAATCATTGTTGTGGACACCCATGGAATGAATCATTGTTGTGGACACCCATGGAATGAATCATTGTTGTGGACACCCATGGAATGAATCATTGTTGTGGACACCCATGGAATGAATCATTGTTGTGGACACCCATGGAATGAATCATGGTTGTGGACACCCATGGAATGAATCATTGTTGTGGACACCCATGGAATGAATCATTGTTGTGGACACCCATGGAATGAATCATTGTTGTGGACACCCATGGAATGTATCATTGTTGTGGACACCCATGGAATGAATCATTGTTGTGGACACCCATGGAATGTATCATTGTTGTGGACACCCATGGAATGTATCATTGTTGTGGACACCCATGGAATGAATCATGGTTGTGGACACCCATGGAATGAATCATTGTTGTGGACACCCATGGAATGAATCATTGTTGTGGACACCCATGGAATGTATCATTGTTGTGGACACCCATGGAATGAATCATTGTTGTGGACACCCATGGAATGAATCATTGTTGTGGACACCCATGGAATGTATCATTGTTGTGGACACCCATGGAATGAATCATTGTTGTGGACACCCATGGAATGAATCATTGTTGTGGACACCCATGGAATGTATCATTGTTGTGGACACCCATGGAATGAATCATTGTTGTGGACACCCATGGAATGTATCATTGTTGTGGACACCCATGGAATGAATCATTGTTGTGGACACCCATGGAATGAATCATTGTTGTGGACACCCATGGAATGAATCATTGTTGTGGACACCCATGGAATGTATCATTGTTGTGGACACCCATGGAATGTATCATTGTTGTGGACACCCATAGAATGAATCATTGTTGTGGACACCATGGAATGAATCATTGTTGTGGACACCCATGGAATGTATCATTGTTGTGGACACCCATGGAATGATCAATGTTGTGGACACCCATGGAATGTATCATTGTTGTGGACACCCATGGAATGTATCATTGTTGTGGACACCCATGGAATGAATCATGGTTGTGGACACCCATGGAATGTATCATTGGTTGTGGACACCCATGGAATGAATCATTGTTGTGGACACCCATGGAATGAATCATTGTTGTGGACACCCATGGAATGAATCATTGTTGTGGACACCCATGGAATGTATCATTGTTGTGGACACCCATGGAATGTATCATTGTTGTGGACACCCATGGAATGTATCATTGTTGTGGACACCCATGGAATGTATCATTGTTGTTGTGGAATGACACCCATGGAATGTATCATTGTTGTGGACACCCATGGAATGTATCATTGTTGTGGACACCATGGAATGTATCATTGTTGTGGACACCCATGGAATGTATCATTGTTGTGGACACCCATGGAATGTATCATTGTTGTGGACACCATGGAATGTATCATTGTTGTGGACACCCATGGAATGTATCATTGTATGGTTGTGGACACCCATGGAATGTATCATTGTTGTGGACACCCATGGAATGTATCATTGTTTTGTGGACACTCATGGAATGTATCATTGTTGTGGACACCCATGGAATGTAATCATTGTTGTGGACACCCATGGAATGTATCATTGTTGTGGACACCCATGGAATGTATCATTGTTGTGGACACCCATGGAATGTATCATTGTTGTGGACACCCATGGAATGTATCATTGTTGTGGACACCCATGGAATGAATCATTGTTGTGGACACCCATGGAATGAATCATTGTTGTGGACACCCATGGAATGTATCATTGTTGTGGACATGGAATGTAATGGTTTGAATCACCCATGGAATGAAATCATTGTTGTGGACACCCATGGAATGTTATCATGGACAGTGCACATGGAATGAATCATTGTTGTGGACACCCATCATTGTTGTGGGACACATGCCCAACAATTGGAATGAATCATTGTTTTGGACACCCATGGAATGAATCATTGTTGTGGACACCCATGGAATGAATCATTGTTTGTGGACATGGAATGTATCATTTGTTGTGGACACCATGGAATGTATCATTGTTGTAGACAACTGAGGTTTTGTAACAGTGATATAACTTTTATTATAATTTTTAAAGAGCCCAATTACAGCAAATACAATATAAATAGTTTAATACTGGTCATATAGCCAGAATTACCAGAAATTACATCATAATGCCATGTTCCTTAAATACCTACTTCGTTTAGTTCCTCATCGTACTGACGTTTTTTGTGGACAAGCCACTCTCGTTGGATTTTCTTTGCTGCTCTTTCCTCTCTGAAGTTCTGGATTTTTTCCTGTGTGCAGTTTGAAGTGTGCAGAAATGTACATACAAAGCGAGAGAATCACATTAGGCTACAGAAATACTTACTGTGTTGATTCAGAGAAACATGGCATGCATGGTAGGAGTTTTCACTTCAAAATATGTGTAATGTATAATTACACCACATGCAAAAGGTAGTTATAGTACATTGGAAACATGTGCCTCTATCATATAATAGTAATAGTACCGGTATTGTTTCAGAGCATCTGTAGCCAGAAACATGCCTGACATAACACATTAGCTAAATATTAAAGTGTAGAGAATTTTGCATAACAGGTATGTATATTATCACAAAGGCCATTTATAAAGGAAATCTACTAGCTTTTCAAGTGTATAAAAAAGTTCGTGTGAAAATACAAGAGATGTGCTATGCTGCATATGATAGTGGCTGCTCCTAATCAGGCCGATAATCTGGACCAGTGATGGGATTACTGGTTTAGGATTATAATGGTTATACAGTGTATTTAATATTTGCATATTACAGACTTATCTCTGATGTCACAATAAATACCTACCTACAAGGGCAGATTTCTCTTTAATATGCAAAGACGGAATAGCATTACATTAAACACTGCATCCCAATCACATATCTAATACATGTCAATATAAATTTACAGTATCCTTCTACATGGAGTATTCCTCCTGTGCGCTAACATTTAGTTACAGCTGTGACTAGATGGTACCTACAGCTTGTTCAGCCTCTCGTTGTTTCTTTGTTGTTCTGTAGTTTGTCCAGCTTTTCTCTATTGTTCTCACGGCATGCTTTTCCTGGAGACGTTCAGCTGCCTAAAATACAAGATAGACCTTTCAATTAACAATCTTTAATCTAAAAGGATGAACCCCACATATATTTGTTACAAATAGTGACATTAATTAGACATCAATCTACCTGTTTTTGATTAAAGTCTTCAAAGTGATCAATTGAATCAGTTTTGTTGTTTGTTTTTTTCTCTCTCATAGATTTATGATTTAATATTCAAACACACTTATAATATCATAATCAAATAAAAGCTGTTTACATAAACTTGAGCTGTCTAAAGATGCTTGAGATCAAAACAGCATTAAAAGCAGGTAAGGTGTTAGTGGATTAATTTTCTTTTCCAATTAACATGCAATTTTCTGTTTAAATATTCTACATGCAACAAACACATTCTCCCTCCACTCTCCTCTAATCCAGAAACAAAATAACATTTGTATTTTTGTTAAGGAACACAGCTAATGTGATCCCCACATGAAAAGCTCTTCAACAACTTTATCACTAAAACAGGTTTGAATATAAATCATTGCAGTAAACACTTCTGTATTTTGTTTTGATTAAGTAATTATTGCACATAATACTATCCAAATCTACTTTTTAAAACAAGAGGCCCAGAGGGCCTGTATCGCTCACCTGGTTTGTAATGCCAAGTAATGTTCTGAATACAAGTTCATTGTTTATTTTCTGAAGGAATTTGAATATTAACCTCTAATTCCCTTATTGGGCCCCACTTTTTCTGCTCCAGGGGGTCAAAGCCAAAATTTATACGAATTCTGTTAACCCCAAGAATGTTTCTGGTCAAATTTGGGTGGTACAATCCATGCAGAACTCTAGGACAAGTAGCGATTTTTAGGATTCACCTCTATTTCCCTTATCGGGCCCCGCCCCTCCTGCCCCCGAGGGGGGTCAGAGCCAAAATTTATACAAGTTCTGTTTCCCTTCCCCCAAGGATGTTTCTGGCCAAATTTGGTTACAATCCATGCAGAACTCTATGACAAGTAGCGATTTATAGGATTTACCTCTATTTCCCCTATTGGACCCCTCCCCTCCTGCCCCCGGAGGGTCAGAGCCAAAATTTATGCAAGTTCCGTTCCCCTTCCCCCAAGGATGTTTCTGGCCAAATTTGGTTACAATCCATGCAGAACTCTATGACTAGTAGCGATTTATAGGATTTACCTCTATTTCCCCTATTGGGCCCCGCCCCCCTGCCCCCGAGGGGGGTCAGAGCCAAAATTTATACAAGTTCTGTTCCCCTTCCCCCAAGGATGTGTCTGGCCAAATTTGGTTACAATCCATGCAGAACTCTAGGACAAGTAGCGATTTATAGAATTTACCTCTATTTTCCTTATCGGGCCCCGCCCCTCCAGCCCCCGGGGGGTCAGAGCCAAAATTTATACAAGTTCTGTTTCCCTTCCCCCAAGGATGTTTCTGGCCAAATTTGGTTATAATCCATGCAGAACTCTATGACTAGTAGCGATTTATAGGATTTACCTCTATTTCCCCTATTGGGCCCCGCCCCTCCTGCCCCCGAGGGGGGTCAGAGCCAAAATTTATACAAGTTCTGTTCCCCTTCCCCCAAGGATGTTTCTGGCCAAATTTGGTTATAATCCATGCAGAACTCTATGACAAGTAGCGATTTATAGGATTTACCTCTATTTCCCCTATTGGACCCCGCCCCTCCAGCCCCCGGGGGGTCAGAGCCAAAATTTATACAAGTTCTGTTCCCCTTCCCCCAAGGATGTTTGTGGCCAAATTTGGTTACAATCCATCCAGAACTCTATGACTAGTAGCGATTTAAAGGAAATGTTGACGGACGGAGGACGGACGACGGACGCCGCGCCATGACATAAGCTCACCGGCCCTTCGGGCCAGGTGAGCTAACTAGAAAATGAAAAGTCTGTGCCAACCCTATTTTATCCAACAAGGAGCACTGTGTGTAAACCATGTAAACGGTAACATGAGTTACTTGGATGGTTTCTATTTTTTACTGTTGATATTCAATAATTACGTAACCAAAATACAGAAGTCAGTGAAAGTAATTAACACTTAGTTTGGTGCAGATAAGTAACACCAAGCACACACACAACATCTAGTCCGTTAAACCTGCCTATAGTATATTAGGCTTAAAAAAATAAAAACATTTTGCCTAATATATAGACTATATATTAGACAAAAAATAAATAAATAAGTCTAATAATATAGGCAGCTTTAGTGGACTAAGACAACATGCACAAAATGTCAAGCACCAAGCACACAAAGCCAGACAACATCATGCAAACGTCAGGCAACAATTCCGTGCAGGATTAGAATGTCATGATAAAAATAAACCCCTTAAAGCAGAATACTTCAAAATAAAACCTGCCTTCAGCCTCCTTTCATAATCTGCTTTCTCTTGCTAAAAGAGATACGGATAATTGACCTTAAGAATGTTTGTGGTAATTTTTCTTCAACAGATTTTTTGACATTCAATTGCTGAGCAAACAGAATTGGCTTTCTTAATTTCATTTTTATTTTATTATAATTCCAACTTTAAAACATGGAATAAACAAAAATTGGAATCAATTTATAGATTAGAAAGCCAAATAGATCCTTTCTGATATAGCCTCCTATTTAATTTACCTTTTTTTGGAATGTTGGGGTGCAGGAGTATTTTAAAAAATCACAATGCCACTATTTCATATGCTTAAAGTCTAGCTGTAGCTGCAACTAGACATAGCTTACATTTTTAGACAGTCAATTAGTAAGACCTGATACAAGTCTTATTACAGATAATGTGGTAGATAAAAATTGTTGTTTCTCTTTTCTAGACAAATAAAGTCATCAAATCTAATTTGAGTATTTAAACATTTCACTGTACAAAGAATTACAATATCTATAGGGACTACATCAGATTGTAAGATGTGATATAGCCATAGAAATAGGAACACAAATACAATGTATAAAAGAAAGATTCTCAACCTAACACAGAGCACTGATCAACTTCACACATGTATTGTCAGATCCATACATGTTACTTACACGGTTAAAAATGTTTTATCTTTCTTCAAATGTTTGATTATCTATCTTTATAAAATTGAATAGTGATTTCACCTATTCTTATTTAGATAGCTCGATTAAATGCTTATCAATAAGGGAAGATGATGATGTCAATGTAGATCAATAGAATAATAATGGTCTACACCTAGACGTGTCGCCTGACAAACTACCTAAATACTCTCTCCATATCCTTACCTCTTCTTTCTCCAACTGTTTCTTTTTCCATTCATTTTGTATTTTGCGTGCTGCAGTATCTTGTGAATAGTCTGTGCTCTTCTTTCTGCTTCGACGATCCTCTGACATCACGCTGTCAATAGATGTTCGTCTTCCAGTTGGAAAATCAATGTTGTGGACACCCATGGAATGTATCATTGTTGTGGATTATATGAGAAAATAATTTATAGTTTTGGACACAACCATGGAATGTATCAAGTTGTTGTTCACCCCTGGAAGTAAATTTGTTACAATCCATGAGAACTGTATGAATCATGAGCGTTTTTATAACTTTACCCATGGAATGAATCATTGTTGTGGACCCCTATCAAATGTTAATGAATCATGTTGTGGACAATTTGGTTGAAATCATTAGAAACTGTGGACACACATGGAATGATTTGGACTTATGTTTGTGGACACTGGAATGTATCAAGTTGTTTGGAAGTGAGAATGGCTTTTTACATAAAAATGTTGATAAATGTACTGTTTTAAAAGAATGAACCCTAGAATTTTTGCAAATATTCATAAGGATTGTGGACATTGACCCATGGAATTTATCATTTCTCATTATGTGGACACCCATGGAAACAATGATTTTGTGTCCCATGGAATGTATCATTGTTTTAATGGACACATAATAATAATCTAAAAATACAAATATTGTGACAATTAATTGGTATATTGAAACAACATGGAATTTTTGATTAAAGTGTTCATTGTGGAACCCATGACCCTTGGAATGTAATCATTTTATGTTGTTATAATTAGGAATACATCATTTAAATTGGCTATTGTGGACTAGAATGTAAGAACATTGTTTTGGAAAATGTTCATTGACAAGTTGCCAGAAACTCATGAAATCGTCAAACAAAAATTGTTTTATTTAGAATGTCATAACATTTGATGTACCAAAGCAATACTTCATTAAAATTGGAAAATATTGTGCCAAAATAATAACTCAAATAATTGACCTAAAATTTTGTGGAAATTTTTTCAACAATGTGTACATTTCAAGCTGACAATGGAATGAATCAATGTTTCTTAATTTCAAATTTTTGATTTTATTAAATTCCAACTTTAAACATTTATGGCAATTTGGAATCATGGTTAGATTAGGTCAAGCCAAATAGATCCTGATTTTTGCATATTTTAAACTTATCCAATTTGACCTTTTGTGACATCTGGGGGTCAAAATGATTCAATGTTTTCACCTTAAATTTGTGTAGATTGTAATTCAAATTTGGTTACAATTTTGGATTTCTGAATTATAATGGAATGTATTCATTGTTTGGATAATTACCTGGAAGATAATTAAAATTGTTGTGTTTGTTTCCTCTGACATTCAATTAAAAAACAGTTAATTCATTGGAAAGGAATGTATCTATGGTGATAATCAATTTTTTACATGGTGGAACACATATAGGTAATGTTTCCCCTGAATACGGGCATGAGAAAATTTATTGTATTGTTCAATGGAAATTGTAAATGGAATATCTGTTCTCATGCAGATCCTCATACAAGTCTTATTATAAAAATTATTTTTCCTATTCTGGCAAGATACTTACTCCTCTTTAAATGGGTCAGAGGAATTGATTGTGCAATGTAGGATTTTGATTAGTATAATTTTAATACAAACACCCATGGACCCATTATACTTCAACGTGTCTGGGAATGGATCCCCAAATGGTCAGAGCCAAAATTTATGTTTGTTTCACCCAACTTGAATTGGCCATTTTTTACATTTTGTTCTAAAAGTATCTTGTGGAATAATGTCATGTGCTCAGAATTTTATACAAGTTTTTCTGCCTCCCCCAAGGATGTTTCTGGCCAAATTTGGTCATGTCATACTCTATGACGGATAATGTTTACTGGAGATGTTCTCTTCAGGGGGTGTCCAAATTTCTAAAGTTCAAATGAAACCATTTAGGTAATATAACTAGTTTACCAAAGACAATGGATGTACACCTACATATTGGAAGAGATTCTAGCAAATATAAAGACTATAATTTGTTAACCTCACCAGATGAAGCCATAACGATACTGCTGGTCCAACTATTAAACACACTTCAATAAAAATTTGTAGACCTTGATTTGATCAAATTATTTTTTAAAGATGATTTCATACTAATTGAGATCCAACAATAAAACTAGAATACAAACGTTCGTGGAGTAGGTGATCTGCGAGACATTCCTCCGCTGCCTCCTAACTCCTCTTCTAAAGCCTTTATGTCTTTACTGAAAAATTAAGTCAATGAAAATAATTTTACATCTGACTAAAATTAGTAACACATGATGATCGTGATGGAAGTGTATAAGGAGACATAATGTGGGATGTTACATGGTGAATTTTAAGGAGTAATAATGTATTAGAGAATGTAACTTACTCCTTCTCCTCACAGCGTTTGCGGTAGACTTTAAGACGTTTAATCGTCTCTGCCTGTTTAACTGATGGTGTCTAACAACTCCGTCTCTCTCTTGTCTAACTGATCCAGGCGTTCCTCCAGGTTCCCCTTCAGGGTGATTTTACCTACATCCACAAGATAAAGCAATGTTTTTATTTACAGACAACACGCTAATATTTGGATATGTTTTCAAATTTTTTCACCGCAGTTTAAAATATCACAAAAAATAGTTATAAAGTTGAAAATATTGTTGATAACTAAGTGAAGTTATAAGTCCAGTAAGTTCTTGAGCAAATTTTGACGGATTTTGACCAGTATCAAACCCATCTGAGATCTTATTGACTATAAAGCAATATACATAATTTGGTTGAGATCGCATAATAAATACACAAGTTATTCAGCAGTAACCAAGAAATTGTCTGTTTTGATAATTTTAAAGTCCTGTTACTCTTGCAAATATTCATGGATTTTGACCAGTATCAAAACCTATCCTAGATCTCATTAATATCAATCAATATACAACATTTGGTTAAAATAGGATAATACATATTAAAGTTATCGCACGGAAACCCAGAAAATGTCTGTTTAATGTAACTTTTTATCCAACTCAATCATCTGAGATCTCATTTATATAAAGCAACAATTCAGCAACATACCAACTTTAGTTGAAATCGGACAATAAATACATAAATTATCGCACGGAAACCGTTTTGACAACACCATTGATGACACCGCCGACATAGTGATACCTATGTGTCGCACTTGCGTTGCAGGCAACACAAAAACTACAGCATTAACCATAGGTAAACATCATTTATTAAGATAATGAATGGCTATTTTGATCTTTAGGAAAAACATTATCAATACCACAATACATTTTCATTATGTGATATAAAACATAGAACCATTGCTTTCATGATATAATTATTCCTACATTCTGTCATTTTATTGACAAATTGATGATTTATTTATTCCATTCACAATTTGTGTTGTTGACATTTTTTCAAATATGCTAGGTGAATTAGTAGTCTAGAAGTCTACCTTTCTTTAAATCTTTCTTTGATGTAGCCGAGTACAAGGATTCATCATCATCATCATCGTAATCCTCATCTCTCCTTTTTGATTTCTGAAGATGAAAATGAAAACTTGATATCAATCCATATATGTAAAACAATAAAAAGAAATATCCGGCGAGTCTGTCTTATATTGGCAGGTTCTAATTTAAAATCCATACTTTACCTTTTCTAACTTTTTAATTGCACCAAGAAGCTGTCTTCTGTCCATGTCTTCATAATCACCTGAAATGAGGAGAGTATTTTTTTCTAAAACATAGCTTTGAAATACAAAGTATTACATATACAAGAATGTCACATAAGTCACTTGCAATTAGCATTGTAGCAAGGATTCTCTTTTTGAGCAAATAAAGATCTTCGGACTTAAAAAACTCAAACATTTTTGGTAATGAGGATCTGTATGAAGTTTGAGCTTGATCAACAAACAGAAACTTAAATTTTCACACGAAAGCCTCTGTACATGTGAGGCCACTGTTGCTACGGTGATCCATACATAAAGAGGATCTTCAATACTATTTATCATATTCCTACAAGAACTTATCATATTCCTACAAGAACTTATCATATTCCTACAAGAACTTATCATATTCCTACAAGAACTTATCATATTCCTACAAGAACTTATCATATTCCTACAAGAACTTATCATATTCCTACAAGAACATATCATATTCCTACAAGAACTTATCATATTCCTACAAGAACTTATCATATTCCTACAAGTAACATGCATTTTGGAGAATTTTAAAGTCAAAATATGTTGCCAAATTTTCAGTACAATCAGTCAATTTGCCTTAATATCTTCAAGTCCAATATTGTTCAGATATGATTTCTTGAATGGCACAGTCAATGAAAACATCTCCAGCTTATAAAGTGGTTGATGTAAAAATATTACACAGATGAAGTCATTAGATATGAGGTGGATATGCAATAAATGTGTGACATCTCACTTTTTAGGCAATATAAAAAAAAAAAAAACAATATTGACATCATCTTTCCAAATCATCTGGAAAGAAACAGATGCCAGGATAGGCTTTCATATCAAACAGCAGATGATCCATGATGTGATTTCAATTCTGACAAACTCCTCAGTCCAAATGTAACATGTACAAGAAAATCCAGTAGTACTTTACCTGTTGTACTGGCCATATCTCGCTCTAAGTACTTTACCTGTTGTACTGGCCATATCTCGCTCTAGATCCTGTTTTAAACCTTTATTCTCAGAACGTAGCTGCTCTATCTGTTTATTGAGTCGTATAATTGTATCCTTCACAGCTTTGTCCATCTTCCCACTTTCATTCTTTTGTCTACAGCAAACAGAAATTTAAGACCTCAAATGTAAAACATTTTTCACTAAGTTTACATTTATTTATATCAGAGTATCAATAATTTTTTTGTTGGTTAATGCGAAAAGCAAATAACACGATGAGGATTGAGACATCTTTAAAACTGAACAGCCTCTTGAGAACTGAAAATGATATGTATGTTATAAAAATTTTAAAGAAATTTTAATAAATATGACTGAAAAAAAACTTTTCATACTTTTTATACATGCATTTAAACAGGCAAAAAAAAAACTCAGTATTTCAGTATTCAGATTTCTTGAAACAAACTTATGTCAAATATAAACAAAAAGTTTTAAAAAGTTCACATAAATTATATACAGTGGAACTTGGTTGATATGAACTCGGATAGGTAATTTGACAAATCGGCTTAATAGGAGGTACTTGCCCAGTTTCCGGTAACAGTGACCTACGATGCCGAATTCCCTGTTTATCTATATTTAAAAAACTCAGAAAATAATTCAATTAGAAAACTACTTTGTTATCTATGTAAGGTAACATGAACTTACAATGACACTGATGTGTCTACTTTGTTATCTATGTAAGGTAACATGACTTACAATGACACTGATGTGTCTACTTTGTTATCTATGTAAGGTAACATGATTTGACTTACAATGACACTGATGTGTCACTGTCTACTTTGTTATCTATGTAAGGTAACATGACTTACTCAATGACACTGATGTGTCTACTTTGTTATCTATGTAAGGTAACATGACTTACAATGACACTGATGTGTCTACTTTGTTATCTATGTAAGGTAACATGACTTACAATGACACTGATGTGTCTACTTTGTTATCTATGTAAGGTAACATGACTTACAATGACACTGATGTGTCTACTTTGTTATCTATGTAAGGTAACATGACTTACAATGACACTGATGTGTCTACTTTGTTATCTATGTAAGGTAACATGACTTACAATGACACTGATGTGTCTACTTTGTTATCTATGTAAGGTAACATGACTTACAATGACACTGATGTGTCTACTTTGTTATCTATGTAAGGTAACATGACTTACAATGACACTGATGTGTCTACTTTGTTATCTATGTAAGGTAACAGTTTGACTTACAATGACACTGATGTGTCTACTTTGTTATCTATGTAAGGTAACATGACTTACAATGACACTGATGTGTCTACTTTGTTATCTATGTAAGGTAACATGACTTACAATGACACTGATGTGTCTACTTTGTTATCTATGTAAGGTAACATGACTTACAATGACACTGATGTGTCTACTTTGTTATCTATTGTAAGGTAACAGTTTGACTTACAATGACACTGATGTGTCTACTTTGTTATCTATGTAAGGTAACATGACTTACAATGACACTGATGTGTCTACTTTGTTATCTATGTAAGGTAACATGACTTACAATGACACTGATGTGTCTACTTTGTTATCTATGTAAGGTAACATGACTTACAATGACACTGATGTGTGTCTACTTTGTTATCTATGTAAGGTAACATGACTTACAATGACACTGATGTTCTACTTTGTTATCTATGTAAGGTAACATGACTTACAATGACACTGATGTGTCTACTTTGTTATCTATGTAAGGTAACAGTTTGACTTACAATGACACTGATGTGTCTACTTTGTTATCTATGTAAGGTAACAGTTTGACTTACAATGACACTGATGTGTCTACTTTGTTATCTATGTAAGGTAACATGACTTACAATGACACTGATGTGCCTACTTTGTTATCTATGTAAGGTAACATGACTTACAATGACACTGATGTGTCTACTTTGTTATCTATGTAAGGTAACATGACTTACAATGACACTGATGTGTCTACTTTGTTATCTATGTAAGGTAACATGACTTACAATGACACTGATGTGTCTACTTTGTTATCTATGTAAGGTAACATGACTTACAATGACACTGATGTGTCTACTTTGTTATCTATGTAAGGTAACATGACTTACAATGACACTGATGTGTCTACTTTGTTATCTATGTAAGGTAACATGACTTACAATGACACTGATGTGTCTACTTTGTTATCTATGTAAGGTAACATGACTTACAATGACACTGATGTGCCTACTTTGTTATCTATGTAAGGTAACATGACTTACAATGACACTGATGTGTCTACTTTGTTATCTATGTAAGGTAACATGACTTACAATGACACTGATGTGTCTACTTTGTTATCTATGTAAGGTAACATGACTTACAATGACACTGATGTGTCTACTTTGTTATCTATGTAAGGTAACATGACTTACAATGACACTGATGTGTCTACTTTGTTATCTATGTAAGGTAACATGACTTACAATGACACTGATGTGTCTACTTTGTTATCTATGTAAGGTAACATGACTTACAATGACACTGATGTGTCTACTTTGTTATCTATGTAAGGTAACATGACTTACAATGACACTGATGTGTCTACTTTGTTATCTATGTAAGGTAACATGACTTACAATGACACTGATGTGTCTACTTTGTTATCTATGTAAGGTAACATGACTTACAATGACACTGATGTGTCTACTTTGTTATCTATGTAAGGTAACATGACTTACAATGACACTGATGTGCCTACTTTGTTATCTATGTAAGGTAACATGACTTACAATGACACTGATGTGTCTACTTTGTTATCTATGTAAGGTAACATGACTTACAATGACACTGATGTGTCTACTTTGTTATCTATGTAAGGTAACATGACTTACAATGACACTGATGTGTCTACTTTGTTATCTATGTAAGGTAACATGACTTACAATGACACTGATGTGTCTACTTTGTTATCTATGTAAGGTAACATGACTTACAATGACACTGATGTGTCTACTTTGTTATCTATGTAAGGTAACATGACTTACAATGACACTGATGTGTCTACTTTGTTATCTATGTAAGGTAACAGTTTGACTTACAATGACACTGATGTGTCTACTTTGTTATCTATGTAAGGTAACAGTTTGACTTACAATGACACTGATGTGTCTACTTTGTTATCTATGTAAGGTAACAGTTTGACTTACAATGACACTGATGTGTCTACTTTGTTATCTATGTAAGGTAACATGACTTACAATGACACTGATGTGTCTACTTTGTTATCTATGTAAGGTAACATGACTTACAATGACACTGATGTGTCTACTTTGTTATCTATGTAAGGTAACATGACTTACAATGACACTGATGTGTCTACTTTGTTATCTATGTAAGGTAACATGACTTACAATGACACTGATGTGTCTACTTTGTTATCTATGTAAGGTAACATGACTTACAATGACACTGATGTGTCTACTTTGTTATCTATGTAAGGTAACATGACTTACAATGACACTGATGTGTCTACTTTGTTATCTATGTAAGGTAACATGACTTACAATGACACTGATGTGTCTACTTTGTTATCTATGTAAGGTAACATGACTTACAATGACACTGATGTGTCTACTTTGTTATCTATGTAAGGTAACAGTTTGACTTACAATGACACTGATGTGTCTACTTTGTTATCTATGTAAGGTAACATGACTTACAATGACACTGATGTGTCTACTTTGTTATCTATGTAAGGTAACATGACTTACAATGACACTGATGTGTCTACTTTGTTATCTATGTAAGGTAACATGACTTACAATGACACTGATGTGTCTACTTTGTTATCTATGTAAGGTAACATGACTTACAATGACACTGATGTGTCTACTTTGTTATCTATGTAAGGTAACATGACTTACAATGACACTGATGTGTCTACTTTGTTATCTATGTAAGGTAACATGACTTACAATGACACTGATGTGTCTACTTTGTTATCTATGTAAGGTAACATGACTTACAATGACACTGATGTGTCTACTTTGTTATCTATGTAAGGTAACATGACTTACAATGACACTGATGTGTCTACTTTGTTATCTATGTAAGGTAACATGACTTACAATGACACTGATGTGTCTACTTTGTTATCTATGTAAGGTAACAGTTTGACTTACAATGACATTGATGTGTCTACTTTGTTATCTATGTAAGGTAACATGACTTACAATGACACTGATGTGTCTACTTTGTTATCTATGTAAGGTAACATGACTTACAATGACACTGATGTGTCTACTTTGTTATCTATGTAAGGTAACAGTTTGACTTACAATGACACTGATGTGTCTACTTTGTTATCTATGTAAGGTAACATGACTTACAATGACACTGATGTGCCTACTTTGTTATCTATGTAAGGTAACAGTTTGACTTACAATGACACTGATGTGTCTACTTTGTTATCTATGTAAGGTAACATGACTTACAATGACACTGATGTGTCTACTTTGTTATCTATGTAAGGTAACATGACTTACAATGACACTGATGTGTCTACTTTGTTATCTATGTAAGGTAACATGACTTACAATGACACTGATGTGTCTACTTTGTTATCTATGTAAGGTAACATGACTTACAATGACACTGATGTGTCTACTTTGTTATCTATGTAAGGTAACATGACTTACAATGACACTGATGTGTCTACTTTGTTATCTATGTAAGGTAACATGACTTACAATGACACTGATGTGTCTACTTTGTTATCTATGTAAGGTAACATGACTTACAATGACACTGATGTGTCTACTTTGTTATCTATGTAAGGTAACATGACTTACAATGACACTGATGTGTCTACTTTGTTATCTATGTAAGGTAACATGACTTACAATGACACTGATGTGTCTACTTTGTTATCTATGTAAGGTAACATGACTTACAATGACACTGATGTGTCTACTTTGTTATCTATGTAAGGTAACATGACTTACAATGACACTGATGTGTCTACTTTGTTATCTATGTAAGGTAACATGACTTACAATGACACTGATGTGTCTACTTTGTTATCTATGTAAGGTAACATGACTTACAATGACACTGATGTGTCTACTTTGTTATCTATGTAAGGTAACATGACTTACAATGACACTGATGTGTCTACTTTGTTATCTATGTAAGGTAACATGACTTACAATGACACTGATGTGTCTACTTTGTTATCTATGTAAGGTAACATGACTTACAAGACACTGATGTGTCTACTTTGTTATCTATGTAAGGTAACATGACTTACAATGACACTGCTGTGTCTACTTTGTTATCTATGTAAGGTAACATGACTTACAATGACACTGATGTGTCTACTTTGTTATCTATGTAAGGTAACATGACTTACAATGACACTGATGTGTCTACTTTGTTATCTATGTAAGGTAAACATGACTTACAATGACACTGATGTGTCTACTTTGTTATCTATGTAAGGTAACATGACTTACAATGACACTGATGTGTCTACTTTGTTATCTATGTAAGGTAACATGACTTACAATGACACTGATGTGTCTACTTTGTTATCTATGTAAGGTAAAATGACTTACAATGACACTGATGTGTCTACTTTGTTATCTATGTAAGGTAACATGACTTACAATGACACTGATGTGTCTACTTTGTTATCTATGTAAGGTAACATGACTTACAATGACACTGATGTGTCTACTTTGTTATCTATGTAAGGTAACATGACTTACAATGACACTGATGTGCCTACTTTGTTATCTATGTAAGGTAACATGACTTACAATGACACTGATGTGTCTACTTTGTTATCTATGTAAGGTAACATGACTTACAATGACACTGATGTGTCTACTTTGTTATCTATGTAAGGTAACAGTTTGACTTACAATGACACTGATGTGCCTACTTTGTTATCTATGTAAGGTAACAGTTTGACTTACAATGACACTGATGTGTCTACTTTGTTATCTATGTAAGGTAACATGACTTACAATGACACTGATGTGTCTACTTTGTTATCTATGTAAGGTAACATGACTTACAATGACACTGATGTGTCTACTTTGTTATCTATGTAAGGTAACATGACTTACAATGACACTGATGTGTCTACTTTGTTATCTATGTAAGGTAACATGACTTACAATGACACTGATGTGCCTACTTTGTTATCTATGTAAGGTAACATGACTTACAATGACACAATGACACTGATGTGCCTACTTTGTTATCTATGTAAGGTAACATGACTTACAATGACACTGATGTGTCTACTTTGTTATCTATGTAAGGTAACAGTTTGACTTACAATGACACTGATGTGTCTACTTTGTTATCTATGTATGGTAACATGACTTACAATGACACTGATGTGTCTACTTTGTTATCTATGTAAGGTAACATGACTTACAATGACACTGATGTGTCTACTTTGTTATCTATGTAAGGTAACATGACTTACAATGACACTGATGTGTCTACTTTGTTATCTATGTAAGGTAACATGACTTACAATGACACTGATGTGTCTACTTTGTTATCTATGTAAGGTAACAGTTTGACTTACAATGACACTGATGTGTCTACTTTGTTATCTATGTAAGGTAACATGACTTACAATGACACTGATGTGTCTACTTTGTTATCTATGTAAGGTAACATGACTTACAATGACACTGATGTGTCTACTTTGTTATCTATGTAAGGTAACATGACTTACAATGACACTGATGTGTCTACTTTGTTATCTATGTATGGTAACATGACTTACAATGACACTGATGTGTCTACTTTGTTATCTATGTAAGGTAACATGACTTACAATGACACTGATGTGTCTACTTTGTTATCTATGTAAGGTAACATGACTTACAATGACACTGATGTGTCTACTTTGTTATCTATGTAAGGTAACTGACTTACAATGACACTGATGTGTCTACTTTGTTATCTATGTAAGGTAACATGACTTACAATGACACTGATGTGTCTACTTTGTTATCTATGTAAGGTAACATGACTTACAATGACACTGATGTGTCTACTTTGTTATCTATGTAAGGTAACATGACTTACAATGACACTGATGTGTCTACTTTGTTATCTATGTAAGGTAACATGACTTACAATGACACTGATGTGTCTACTTTGTTATCTATGTAAGGTAACATGACTTACAATGACATTGATGTGCCTACTTTGTTATCTATGTAAGGTAACATGACTTACAATGACACTGATGTGTCTACTTTGTTATCTATGTAAGGTAACATGACTTACAATGACACTGATGTGTCTACTTTGTTATCTATGTAAGGTAACATGACTTACAATGACACTGATGTGTCTACTTTGTTATCTATGTAAGGTAACATGACTTACAATGACACTGATGTGTCTACTTTGTTATCTATGTAAGGTAACATGACTTACAATGACACTGATGTGTCTACTTTGTTATCTATGTAAGGTAACATGACTTACAATGACACTGATGTGTCTACTTTGTTATCTATGTAAGGTAACAGTTTGACTTACAATGACACTGATGTGTCTACTTTGTTATCTATGTAAGGTAACATGACTTACAATGACACTGATGTGTCTACTTTGTTATCTATGTAAGGTAACATGACTTACAATGACACTGATGTGTCTACTTTGTTATCTATGTAAGGTAACAGTTTGACTTACAATGACACTGATGTGTCTACTTTGTTATCTATGTAAGGTAACATGACTTACAATGACACTGATGTGTCTACTTTGTTATCTATGTAAGGTAACATGACTTACAATGACACTGATGTGTCTACTTTGTTATCTATGTAAGGTAACATGACTTACAATGACACTGATGTGCCTACTTTGTTATCTATGTAAGGTAACATGACTTACAATGACACTGATGTGTCTACTTTGTTATCTATGTAAGGTAACATGACTTACAATGACACTGATGTGCCTACTTTGTTATCTATGTAAGGTAACATGACTTACAATGACACTGATGTGTCTACTTTGTTATCTATGTAAGGTAACATGACTTACAATGACACTGATGTGTCTACTTTGTTATCTATGTAAGGTAACAGTTTGACTTACAATGACACTGATGTGTCTACTTTGTTATCTATGTAAGGTAACATGACTTACAATGACACTGATGTGTCTACTTTGTTATCTATGTAAGGTAACATGACTTACAATGACACTGATGTGTCTACTTTGTTATCTATGTAAGGTAACATGACTTTACAATGACACTGATGTGTCTACTTTGTTATCTATGTAAGGTAACATGACTTACAATGACACTGATGTGTCTACTTTGTTATCTATGTAAGGTAACATGACTTACAATGACACTGATGTGTCTACTTTGTTATCTATGTAAGGTAACATGACTTACAAATGACACTGATGTGTCTACTTTGTTATCTATGTAAGGTAACATGACTTACAATGACACTGATGTGCCTACTTTGTTATCTATGTAAGGTAACATGACTTACAATGACACTGATGTGTCTACTTTGTTATCTATGTAAGGTAACATGACTTACAATGACACTGATGTGTCTACTTTGTTATCTATGTAAGGTAACATGACTTACAATGACACTGATGTGTCTACTTTGTTATCTATGTAAGGTAACATGACTTACAATGACACTGATGTGTCTACTTTGTTATCTATGTAAGGTAACATGACTTACAATGACACTGATGTGTCTACTTTGTTATCTATGTAAGGTAACATGACTTACAATGACACTGATGTGTCTACTTTGTTATCTATGTAAGGTAACAGTTTGACTTACAATGACACTGATGTGTCTACTTTGTTATCTATGTAAGGTAACATGACTTACAATGACACTGATGTGTCTACTTTGTTATCTATGTAAGGTAACATGACTTACAATGACACTGATGTGTCTACTTTGTTATCTATGTAAGGTAACATGACTTACAATGACACTGATGTGTCTACTTTGTTATCTATGTAAGGTAACATGACTTACAATGACACTGATGTGTCTACTTTGTTATCTATGTAAGGTAACATGACTTACAATGACACTGATGTGTCTACTTTGTTATCTATGTAAGGTAACAGTTTGACTTACAATGACACTGATGTGTCTACTTTGTTATCTATGTAAGGTAACATGACTTACAATGACACTGATGTGTCTACTTTGTTATCTATGTAAGGTAACATGACTTACAATGACACTGATGTGTCTACTTTGTTATCTATGTAAGGTAACATGACTTACAATGACACTGATGTGTCTACTTTGTTATCTATGTAAGGTAACATGACTTACAATGACACTGATGTGTCTACTTTGTTATCTATGTAAGGTAACATGACTTACAATGACACTGATGTGTCTACTTTGTTATCTATGTAAGGTAACATGACTTACAATGACACTGATGTGTCTACTTTGTTATCTATGTAAGGTAACATGACTTACAATGACACTGATGTGTCTACTTTGTTATCTATGTAAGGTAACATGACTTACAATGACACTGATGTGCCTACTTTGTTATCTATGTAAGGTAACATGACTTACAATGACACTGATGTGTCTACTTTGTTATCTATGTAAGGTAACATGACTTACAATGACACTGATGTGTCTACTTTGTTTATCTATGTAAGGTAACATGACTTACAATGACACTGATGTGTCTACTTTGTTATCTATGTAAGGTAACATGACTTACAATGACACTGATGTGTCTACTTTGTTATCTATGTAAGGTAACATGACTTACAATGACACTGATGTGTCTACTTTGTTATCTATGTAAGGTAACATGACTTACAATGACACTGATGTGTCTACTTTGTTATCTATGTAAGGTAACATGACTTACAATGACACTGATGTGTCTACTTTGTTATCTATGTAAGGTAACATGACTTACAATGACACTGATGTGTCTACTTTGTTATCTATGTAAGGTAACATGACTTACAATGACACTGATGTGCCTACTTTGTTATCTATGTAAGGTAACAGTTTGACTTACAATGACACTGATGTGTCTACTTTGTTATCTATGTAAGGTAACATGACTTACAATGACACAATGACACTGATGTGCCTACTTTGTTATCTATGTAAGGTAACAGTTTGACTTACAATGACACTGATGTGTCTACTTTGTTATCTATGTAAGGTAACAGTTTGACTTACAATGACACTGATGTGCCTACTTTGTTATATATGTAAGGTAACATGACTTACAATGACACTGATGTGCCTACTTTGTTATCTATGTAAGGTAACAGTTTGACTTACAATGACACTGATGTGTCTACTTTGTTATCTATGTAAGGTAACAGTTTGACTTACAATGACACTGATGTGTCTACTTTGTTATCTATGTAAGGTAACATGACTTACAATGACACTGATGTGTCTACTTTGTTATCTATGTAAGGTAACATGATGACTTACACAATGACACTTGATGTGTAACTGCACAATGACCTGATGTGTTACTTGTATCTATGTAAGGTAACATGACTTACAATGACACTGATGTGTCTACTTTGTTATCTATGTAAGGTAACATGACTTACAATGACACTGATGTGTCTACTTTGTTATCTATGTAAGGTAACATGACTTACAATGACACTGATGTGTCTACTTTGTTATCTATGTAAGGTAACATGACTTACAATGACACTGATGTGTCTACTTTGTTATCTATGTAAGGTAACATGACTTACAATGACACTGATGTGTCTACTTTGTTATCTATGTAAGGTAACATGACTTACAATGACACTGATGTGTCTACTTTGTTATCTATGTAAGGTAACATGACTTACAATGACACTGATGTGTCTACTTTGTTATCTATGTAAGGTAACATGACTTACAATGACACTGATGTGTCTACTTTGTTATCTATGTAAGGTAACATGACTTACAATGACACTGATGTGTCTACTTTGTTATCTATGTAAGGTAACATGACTTACAATGACACTGATGTGTCTACTTTGTTATCTATGTAAGGTAACATGACTTACAATGACACTGATGTGTCTACTTTGTTATCTATGTAAGGTAACATGACTTACAATGACACTGATGTGTCTACTTTGTTATCTATGTAAGGTAACAGTTTGACTTACAATGACACTGATGTGTCTACTTTGTTATCTATGTAAGGTAACATGACTTACAATGACACTGATGTGTCTACTTTGTTATCTATGTAAGGTAACATGACTTACAATGACACTGATGTGTCTACTTTGTTATCTATGTAAGGTAACATGACTTACAATGACACTGATGTGTCTACTTTGTTATCTATGTAAGGTAACATGACTTACAATGACACTGATGTGTCTACTTTGTTATCTATGTAAGGTAACATGACTTACAATGACACTGATGTGTCTACTTTGTTATCTATGTAAGGTAACATGACTTACAATGACACTGATGTGTCTACTTTGTTATCTATGTAAGGTAACATGACTTACAATGACACTGATGTGTCTACTTTGTTATCTATGTAAGGTAACATGACTTACAATGACACTGATGTGTCTACTTTGTTATCTATGTAAGGTAACATGACTTACAATGACACTGATGTGTCTACTTTGTTATCTATGTAAGGTAACATGACTTACAATGACACTGATGTGTCTACTTTGTTATCTATGTAAGGTAACATGACTTACAATGACACTGATGTGTCTACTTTGTTATCTATGTAAGGTAACATGACTTACAATGACACTGATGTGTCTACTTTGTTATCTATGTAAGGTAACATGACTTACAATGACACTGATGTGTCTACTTTGTTATCTATGTAAGGTAACATGACTTACAATGACACTGATGTGTCTACTTTGTTATCTATGTAAGGTAACATGACTTACAATGACACTGATGTGTCTACTTTGTTATCTATGTAAGGTAACATGACTTACAATGACACTGATGTGTCTACTTTGTTATCTATGTAAGGTAACATGACTTACAATGACACTGATGTGTCTACTTTGTTATCTATGTAAGGTAACATGACTTACAATGACACTGATGTGTCTACTTTGTTATCTATGTAAGGTAACATTGACTTACAATGACACTGATGTGTCTACTTTGTTATCTATGTAAGGTAACATGACTTACAATGACACTGATGTGTCTACTTTGTTATCTATGTAAGGTAACATGACTTACAATGACACTGATGTGTCTACTTTGTTATCTATGTAAGGTAACATGACTTACAATGACACTGATGTGTCTACTTTGTTATCTATGTAAGGTAACATGACTTACAATGACACTGATGTGTCTACTTTGTTATCTATGTAAGGTAACATGACTTACAATGACACTGATGTGTGTCTACTTTGTTATCTATGTAAGGTAACATGACTTACAATGACACTGATGTGTCTACTTTGTTATCTATGTAAGGTAACATGACTTACAATGACACTGATGTGTCTACTTTGTTATCTATGTAAGGTAACATGACTTACAATGACACTGATGTGTCTACTTTGTTATCTATGTAAGGTAACATGACTTACAATGACACTGATGTGTCTACTTTGTTATCTATGTAAGGTAACATGACTTACAATGACACTGATGTGTCTACTTTGTTATCTATGTAAGGTAACATGACTTACAATGACACTGATGTGTCTACTTTGTTATCTATGTAAGGTAACATGACTTACAATGACACTGATGTGTCTACTTTGTTATCTATGTAAGGTAACATGACTTACAATGACACTGATGTGTCTACTTTGTTATCTATGTAAGGTAACATGACTTACAATGACACTGATGTGTCTACTTTGTTATCTATGTAAGGTAACATGACTTACAATGACACTGATGTGTCTACTTTGTTATCTATGTAAGGTAACATGACTTACAATGACACTGATGTGTCTACTTTGTTATCTATGTAAGGTAACATGACTTACAATGACACTGATGTGTCTACTTTGTTATCTATGTAAGGTAACATGACTTACAATGACACTGATGTGTCTACTTTGTTATCTATGTAAGGTAACATGACTTACAATGACACTGATGTGTCTACTTTGTTATCTATGTAAGGTAACATGACTTACAATGACACTGATGTGTCTACTTTGTTATCTATGTAAGGTAACATGACTTACAATGACACTGATGTGTCTACTTTGTTATCTATGTAAGGTAACATGACTTACAATGACACTGATGTGTCTACTTTGTTATCTATGTAAGGTAACATGACTTACAATGACACTGATGTGTCTACTTTGTTATCTATGTAAGGTAACATGACTTACAATGACACTGATGTGTCTACTTTGTTATCTATGTAAGGTAACATGACTTACAATGACACTGATGTGTCTACTTTGTTATCTATGTAAGGTAACATGACTTACAATGACACTGATGTGTCTACTTTGTTATCTATGTAAGGTAACATGACTTACAATGACACTGATGTGTCTACTTTGTTATCTATGTAAGGTAACATGACTTACAATGACACTGATGTGTCTACTTTGTTATCTATGTAAGGTAACATGACTTACAATGACACTGATGTGTCTACTTTGTTATCTATGTAAGGTAACATGACTTACAATGACACTGATGTGTCTACTTTGTTATCTATGTAAGGTAACATGACTTACAATGACACTGATGTGCCTACTTTGTTATCTATGTAAGGTAACATGACTTACAATGACACTGATGTGTCTACTTTGTTATCTATGTAAGGTAACATGACTTACAATGACACTGATGTGTCTACTTTGTTATCTATGTAAGGTAACATGACTTACAATGACACTGATGTGTCTACTTTGTTATCTATGTAAGGTAACATGACTTACAATGACACTGATGTGTCTACTTTGTTATCTATGTAAGGTAACATGACTTACAATGACACTGATGTGTCTACTTTGTTATCTATGTAAGGTAACATGACTTACAATGACACTGATGTGTCTACTTTGTTATCTATGTAAGGTAACATGACTTACAATGACACTGATGTGTCTACTTTGTTATCTATGTAAGGTAACATGACTTACAATGACACTGATGTGTCTACTTTGTTATCTATGTAAGGTAACATGACTTACAATGACACTGATGTGTCTACTTTGTTATCTATGTAAGGTAACATGACTTACAATGACACTGATGTGTCTACTTTGTTATCTATGTAAGGTAACATGACTTACAATGACACTGATGTGTCTACTTTGTTATCTATGTAAGGTAACATGACTTACAATGACACTGATGTGCTACTTTGTTATCTATGTAAGGTAACATGACTTACAATGACACTGATGTGTCTACTTTGTTATCTATGTAAGGTAACATGACTTACAATGACACTGATGTGTCTACTTTGTTATCTATGTAAGGTAACATGACTTACAATGACACTGATGTGTCTACTTTGTTATCTATGTAAGGTAACATGACTTACAATGACACTGATGTGTCTACTTTGTTATCTATGTAAGGTAACATGACTTACAATGACACTGATGTGTCTACTTTGTTATCTATGTAAGGTAACATGACTTACAATGACACTGATGTGTCTACTTTGTTATCTATGTAAGGTAACATGACTTACAATGACACTGATGTGTCTACTTTGTTATCTATGTAAGGTAACATGACTTACAATGACACTGATGTGTCTACTTTGTTATCTATGTAAGGTAACATGACTTACAATGACACTGATGTGTCTACTTTGTTATCTATGTAAGGTAACATGACTTACAATGACACTGATGTGTCTACTTTGTTATCTATGTAAGGTAACATGACTTACAATGACACTGATGTGTCTACTTTGTTATCTATGTAAGGTAACATGACTTACAATGACACTGATGTGTCTACTTTGTTATCTATGTAAGGTAACATGACTTACAATGACACTGATGTGTCTACTTTGTTATCTATGTAAGGTAACATGACTTACAATGACACTGATGTGCCTACTTTGTTATCTATGTAAGGTAACATGACTTACAATGACACTGATGTGTCTACTTTGTTATCTATGTAAGGTAACATGACTTACAATGACACTGATGTGTCTACTTTGTTATCTATGTAAGGTAACATGACTTACAATGACACTGATGTGTCTACTTTGTTATCTATGTAAGGTAACATGACTTACAATGACACTGATGTGTCTACTTTGTTATCTATGTAAGGTAACATGACTTACAATGACACTGATGTGCCTACTTTGTTATCTATGTAAGGTAACATGACTTACAATGACACTGATGTGTCTACTTTGTTATCTATGTAAGGTAACATGACTTACAATGACACTGATGTGTCTACTTTGTTATCTATGTAAGGTAACATGACTTACAATGACACTGATGTGTCTACTTTGTTATCTATGTAAGGTAACATGACTTACAATGACACTGATGTGTCTACTTTGTTATCTATGTAAGGTAACATGACTTACAATGACACTGATGTGTCTACTTTGTTATCTATGTAAGGTAACATGACTTACAATGACACTGATGTGTCTACTTTGTTATCTATGTAAGGTAACATGACTTACAATGACACTGATGTGTCTACTTTGTTATCTATGTAAGGTAACATGACTTACAATGACACTGATGTGTCTACTTTGTTATCTATGTAAGGTAACATGACTTACAATGACACTGATGTGTCTACTTTGTTATCTATGTAAGGTAACATGACTTACAATGACACTGATGTGCCTACTTTGTTATCTATGTAAGGTAACATGACTTACAATGACACTGATGTGTCTACTTTGTTATCTATGTAAGGTAACATGACTTACAATGACACTGATGTGTCTACTTTGTTATCTATGTAAGGTAACATGACTTACAATGACACTGATGTGTCTACTTTGTTATCTATGTAAGGTAACATTTGACTTACAATGACACTGATGTGTCTACTTTGTTATCTATGTAAGGTAACATGACTTACAATGACACTGATGTGTCTACTTTGTTATCTATGTAAGGTAACATGACTTACAATGACACTGATGTGTCTACTTTGTTATCTATGTAAGGTAACAGTTTGACTTACAATGACACTGATGTGTCCTACTACTTTGTTATCTATGTAAGGTAACATGACTTACAATGACACTGATGTGTCTACTTTGTTATCTATGTAAGGTAACATGACTTACAATGACACTGATGTGTCTACTTTGTTATCTATGTAAGGTAACAGTTTGACTTACAATGACACTGATGTGTCTACTTTGTTATCTATGTAAGGTAACATGACTTACAATGACACTGATGTGTCTACTTTGTTATCTATGTAAGGTAACATTTGACTTACAATGACACTGATGTGTCTACTTTGTTATCTATGTAAGGTAACATGACTTACAATGACACTGATGTGTCTACTTTGTTATCTATGTAAGGTAACATGACTTACAATGACACTGATGTGCCTACTTTGTTATCTATGTAAGGTAACATGACTTACAATGACATGATGTGTCTACTTTGTTATCTATGTAAGGTAACATGACTTACAATGACACTGATGTGTCTACTTTGTTATCTATGTAAGGTAACATGACTTACAATGACACTGATGTGTCTACTTTGTTATCTATGTAAGGTAACATGACTTACAATGACACTGATGTGTCTACTTTGTTATCTATGTAAGGTAACATGACTTACAATGACACTGATGTGTCTACTTTGTTATCTATGTAAGGTAACATGACTTACAATGACACTGATGTGTCTACTTTGTTATCTATGTAAGGTAACATGACTTACAATGACACTGATGTGCCTACTTTGTTATCTATGTAAGGTAACATGACTTACAATGACACTGATGTGTCTACTTTGTTATCTATGTAAGGTAACATGACTTACAATGACACTGATGTGTCTACTTTGTTATCTATGTAAGGTAACATGACTTACAATGACACTGATGTGTCTACTTTGTTATCTATGTAAGGTAACATGACTTACAATGACACTGATGTGTCTACTTTGTTATCTATGTAAGGTAACATGACTTACAATGACACTGATGTGTCTACTTTGTTATCTATGTAAGGTAACAGTTTGACTTACAATGACACTGATGTGTCTACTTTGTTATCTATGTAAGGTAACATGACTTACAATGACACTGATGTGTCTACTTTGTTATCTATGTAAGGTAACATGACTTACAATGACACTGATGTGTCTACTTTGTTATCTATGTAAGGTAACATGACTTACAATGACACTGATGTGTCTACTTTGTTATCTATGTAAGGTAACATGACTTACAATGACACTGATGTGTCTACTTTTGTTATCTATGTAAGGTAACATGACTTACAATGACACTGATGTGTCTACTTTGTTATCTATGTAAGGTAACATGACTTACAATGACACTGATGTGTCTACTTTGTTATCTATGTAAGGTAACATGACTTACAATGACACTGATGTGTCTACTTTGTTATCTATGTAAGGTAACATGACTTACAATGACACTGATGTGTCTACTTTGTTATCTATGTAAGGTAACATGACTTACAATGACACTGATGTGTCTACTTTGTTATCTATGTAAGGTAACATGACTTACAATGACACTGATGTGTTCTACTTTGTTATCTATGTAAGGTAACATGACTTACAATGACACTGATGTGTCTACTTTGTTATCTATGTAAGGTAACATGACTTACAATGACACTGATGTGCCTACTTTGTTATCTATGTAAGGTAACATGACTTACAATGACACTGATGTGTCTACTTTGTTATCTATGTAAGGTAACATGACTTACAATGACACTGATGTGTCTACTTTGTTATCTATGTAAGGTAACATGACTTACAATGACACTGATGTGTCTACTTTGTTATCTATGTAAGGTAACATGACTTACAATGACACTGATGTGTCTACTTTGTTATCTATGTAAGGTAACATGACTTACAATGACACTGATGTGTCTACTTTGTTATCTATGTAAGGTAACATGACTTACAATGACACTGATGTGTCTACTTTGTTATCTATGTAAGGTAACATGACTTACAATGACACTGATGTGTCTACTTTGTTATCTATGTAAGGTAACATGACTTACAATGACACTGATGTGTCTACTTTGTTATCTATGTAAGGTAACATGACTTACAATGACACTGATGTGTCTACTTTGTTATCTATGTAAGGTAACATGACTTACAATGACACTGATGTGTCTACTTTGTTATCTATGTAAGGTAACATTTGACTTACAATGACACTGATGTGTCTACTTTGTTATCTATGTAAGGTAACATGACTTACAATGACACTGATGTGTCTACTTTGTTATCTATGTAAGGTAACATGACTTACAATGACACTGATGTGTCTACTTTGTTATCTATGTAAGGTAACATGACTTACAATGACACTGATGTGTCTACTTTGTTATCTATGTAAGGTAACAGTGTAACATGACTTACAATGACACTGATGTGTCTACTTTGTTATCTATGTAAGGTAACATGACTTACAATGACACTGATGTGTCTACTTTGTTATCTATGTAAGGTAACATGACTTACAATGACACTGATGTGTCTACTTTGTTATCTATGTAAGGTAACAGTTTGACTTACAATGACACTGATGTGTCTACTTTGTTATCTATGTAAGGTAACATGACTTACAATGACACTGATGTGCCTACTTTGTTATCTATGTAAGGTAACAGTTTGACTTACAATGACACTGATGTGTCTACTTTGTTATCTATGTAAGGTAACATGACTTACAATGACACTGATGTGTCTACTTTGTTATCTATGTAAGGTAACATGACTTACAATGACACTGATGTGTCTACTTTGTTATCTATGTAATGGTAACATGACTTACAATGACACTGATGTGTCCTACTTTGTTATCTATGTAAGGTAACAATGACTTACAATGACACTGATGTGTCTACTTTGTTATCTATGTAAGGTAACATGACTTACAATGACACTGATGTGTCTACTTTGTTATCTATGTAAGGTAACATGACTTACAATGACACTGATGTGTCTACTTTGTTATCTATGTAAGGTAACATGACTTACAATGACACTGATGTGTCTACTTTGTTATCTATGTAAGGTAACATGACTTACAATGACACTGATGTGTCTACTTTGTTATCTATGTAAGGTAACATGACTTACAATGACACTGATGTGTCTACTTTGTTATCTATGTAAGGTAACAGTTTGACTTACAATGACACTGTGTGTGTACTACTTTGTTATCTATGTAAGGTAACATGACTTACAATGACACTGATGTGTCTACTTTGTTTATCTATGTAAGGTAACATGACTTACAATGACACTGATGTGTCTACTTTGTTATCTATGTAAGGTAACATGACTTACAATGACACTGATGTGTCTACTTTGTTATCTATGTAAGGTAACATGACTTACAATGACACTGATGTGTCTACTTTGTTATCTATGTAAGGTAACATGACTTACAATGACACTGATGTGTCTACTTTGTTATCTATGTAAGGTAACATGACTTACAATGACACTGATGTGTCTACTTTGTTATCTATGTAAGGTAACATGACTTACAATGTAAGGTAACATGACAGTGATGTGTCCTACTTTGTTATCTATGTAATGTAACACTGTTTTGGACTTATGTAATGTGGTTATCATTAAGGACATGACTTACAATGACTCTATATGAAATGTGTCTGATGTGCCTACTAACAATGAAGTATCTATGTCATGACATCACTTAACAAAGTAGACACACATGTGTAAGTCATGTTACCTACATTGTTGCTGTGTCTATTTGTGGAGTTTTCTAAGTAACATGACTTTAGACACAAGTGGTGTAAACATGATAACAAAGTTGACATCAGTGTCATTGTAAGTCATGTTACCTCACATAGATAACTAAGTGTAGGCACTCAGTTGTCATTGTGAAGTCATGATTACCTTACATAGATAACAAAGTAGACACATCAGTGTCATTGTAAGTCACTGTTACCTTGACATAGATAACAAAAGTAGACACATCAGTGTCATTGTAAGTCAAACTTGTTACCTTACATAGATAACAAAGTAGGACACATCAGTGTCATTGTAAGTCATGTTACCTTACATAGATAACAAAGTAGACACATCAGTGTCATTGTAAGTCATGTTACCTACATAGATAACAAAGTAGACACATCAGTGTCATTGTAAGTCTTTTACCTATACATAGATAACAAAGTAGAACATCAGTGTCATTGTAAGTCATGTCTTTACCTTACATAGATAACAAAGTAGGACACATCAGTGTCATTGTAAGTCATGTTACCTTACATAGATAACAAAGTAGACACATCAGTGTCATTGTAAGTCATGTTACCTTACATAGATAACAAAGTAGACACATCAGTGTCATTGTAAAGTCATGTTACCTTACATAGATAACAAAGTAGACACATCAGTGTCATTGTAAGTCAAATTGTTACCTTACATAGATAACAAAGTAGACACATCAGTGTCATTGTAAGTCATGTTACCTTACATAGATAACAAAAGTAGACACATCAGTGTCATTGTAAGTCATGTTACCTTACATAGATAACAAAGTAGACACATCAGTGTCATTGTAAGTCATGTTACCTTACATAGATAACAAAGTAGAACATCAGTGTCATTGTAAGTCCATGTTACCTTACATAGATAACAAAGTAGACACTATCAGTGTCATTGTAAGTCTGTTACCTTACATAGATAACAAAGTAGACACATCAGTGTCATTGTAAGTCACTGTTACCTTACATAGATAACAAAGTAGGACACATCAGTGTCATTGTAAGTCATGTTACCTTACATAGATAACAAAGTAGACACATCACTGTCATTGTAAGTCATGTTACCTTACCATAGATAACAAAGTAGACACATCAGTGTCATTGTAAGTCATGTTACCTTTACATAGATAACAAAGTAGACACATCAGTGTCATTGTAAGTCAAATGTTACCTTACATAATAAACAAAGTAGACACATCAGTGTCATTGTAAGTCATGTTACCTTACATAGATAACAAAGTAGGCACACATCAGTGTCATTGTAAGTCATGTTACCTTACATAGATAACAAAGTAGACACATCAGTGTCATTGTAAGTCATGTTACCTTACATAGATAACAAAGTAGACACATCAGTGTCATTGTAAGTCATGTTACCTTACATAGATAACAAAGTAGACACATCAGTGTCATTGTAAGTCATGTTACCTTACATAGATAACAAAGTAGACACATCAGTGTCATTGTAAGTCAATGGTGTTACCTTACATAGATAACAAAGTAGACACATCAGTGTCATTGTAAGTCATGTTACCTTACATAGATAACAAAGTAGAACACATCAGTGTCATTGTAAGTCATGTTACCTTACATAGATAACAAAGTAGACACATCAGTGTCATTGTAAGTCATGTTACCATTAACATAGATAACAAAGTAGACACATCAGTGTCATTGTAAGTCATGTTACCTTACATAGATAACAAAGTAGACACATCAGTGTCATTGTAAGTCAAACTGTTACCTTACATAGATAACAAAGTAGACACATCAGTGTCATTGTAAGTCATGTTACCTTACATAGATAACAAAGTAGACACATCAGTGTCATTGTAAGTCATGTTACCTTACATAGATAACAAAGTAGACACATCAGTGTCATTGTAAGTCATGTTACCTTACATAGATAACAAAGTAGACACATCAGTGTCATTGTAAGTCATGTTACCTTACATAGATAACAAAGTAGACACATCAGTGTCATTGTAAGTCAAACTGTTACCTTACATAGATAACAAAGTAGACACATCAGTGTCATTGTAAGTCATGTTACCTTACATAGATAACAAAGTAGGCACATCAGTGTCATTGTAAGTCATGTTACCTTACATAGATAACAAAGTAGACACATCAGTGTCATTGTAAGTCATGTTACCTTACATAGATAACAAAGTAGACACATCAGTGTCATTGTAAGTCATGTTACCTTACATAGATAACAAAGTAGTCACATCAGTGTCATTGTAAGTCATGTACAAGTAACAAAGTGACTACATGTTGAACCTGTTTACCATAGATAACAAAGTAGACACATCAGTGTCATTGTAAGTCATGTTACCTTACATAGATAACAAAGTAGACACATCAGTGTCATTGTAAGTCATGTTACCTTACATAGATAACAAAGTAGACACATCAGTGTCATTGTAAGTCATGTTACCTTACATAGATAACAAAGTAGACACATCAGTGTCATTGTAAGTCAAACTGTTACCTTACATAGATAACAAAGTAGACACATCAGTGTCATTGTAAGTCATGTTACCTTACATAGATAACAAAGTAGACACATCAGTGTCATTGTAAGTCATGTTACCTTACATAGATAACAAAGTAGACACATCAGTGTCATTGTAAGTCAAACTGTTACCTTACATAGATAACAAAGTAGACACATCAGTGTCATTGTAAGTCAAACTGTTACCTTACATAGATAACAAAGTAGGCACATCAGTGTCATTGTAAGTCATGTTACCTTACATAGATAACAAAGTAGGCACATCAGTGTCATTGTAAGTCATGTTACCTTACATAGATAACAAAGTAGACACATCAGTGTCATTGTAAGTAAGTTACCTTACATAGATAACAAAGTAGACACTTCAGTGTCATTGTAAGTCATGTTACCTTACATAGATAACAAAGTAGACACATCAGTGTCATTGTAAGTCATGTTACCTTACATAGATAACAAAGTAGACACATCAGTGTCATTGTAAGTCAAAATGTTACCTTACATAGATAACAAAGTAGACACATCAGTGTCATTGTAAGTCATGTTACCTTACATAGATAACAAAGTAGACACATCAGTGTCATTGTAAGTCATGTTACCTTTACATAGATAACAAAGTAGGCACATCAGTGTCATTGTAAGTCATGTTACCTTACATAGATAACAAAGTAGACACATCAGTGTCATTGTAAGTCATGTTAACCTTACATAGATAACAAAGTAGACACATCAGTGTCATTGTAAGTCATGTTACCTTACATAGATAACAAAGTAGACACATCAGTGTCATTGTAAGTCATGTTACACTTACATAGATAACAAAGTAGACACATCAGTGTCATTGTAAGTCATGTTACCTTACATAGATAACAAAGTAGACACATCAGTGTCATTGTAAGTCATGTTACCTTACATAGATAACAAAGTAGACACATCAGTGTCATTGTAAGTCATGTTACCTTACATAGATAACAAAGTAGACACATCAGTGTCATTGTAAGTCATGTTACCTTACATAGATAACAAAGTAGACACATCAGTGTCATTGTAAGTCATGTTACCTTACATAGATAACAAAGTAGACACATCAGTGTCATTGTAAGTCATGTTACCTTACATAGATAACAAGTAGACACATCAGTGTCATTGTAAGTCATGTTACCTTACATAGATAACAAAGTAGACACATCAGTGTCATTGTAAGTCATGTTACCTTACATAGATAACAAAGTAGACACATCAGTGTCATTGTAAGTCATGTTACCTTACATAGATAACAAAGTAGGACACATCAGTGTCATTGTAAGTCATGTTACCTTACATAGATATAACAAAGTAGACACATCAGTGTCATTGTAAGTCATGTTACCTTACATAGATAACAAAGTAGGCACATCAGTGTCATTGTAAGTCATGTTACCTTACATAGATAACAAAGTAGACACATCAGTGTCATTGTAAGTCAAACTGTTACCTTACATAGATAACAAAGTAGACACATCAGTGTCATTGTAAGTCATGTTACCTTACATAGATAACAAAGTAGACACATCAGTGTCATTGTAAGTCATGTTACCTTACATAGATAACAAAGTAGGCACATCAGTGTCATTGTAAGTCATGTTACCTTACATAGATAACAAAGTAGACACATCAGTGTCATTGTAAGTCAAACTGTTACCTTACATAGATAACAAAGTAGACACATCAGTGTCATTGTAAGTCATGTTACCTTACATAGATAACAAAGTAGACACATCAGTGTCATTGTAAGTCATGTTACCTTACATAGATAACAAAGTAGACACATCAGTGTCATTGTAAGTCATGTTACCTTACATAGATAACAAAGTAGATCTCATCAGTGTCATTGTAAGTCATGTTACCTTACATAGATAACAAAGTAGACACATCAGTGTCATTGTAAGTCATGTTACCTTACATAGATAACAAAGTAGACACATCAGTGTCATTGTAAGTCATGTTACCTTACATAGATAACAAAGTAGGCACATCAGTGTCATTGTAAGTCATGTTACCTTACATAGATAACAAAGTAGGACACATCAGTGTCATTGTAAGTCATGTTACCTTACATAGATAACAAAGTAGACACATCAGTGTCATTGTAAGTCATGTTACCTTACATAGATAACAAAGTAGACACATCAGTGTCATTGTAAGTCATGTTACCTTACATAGATAACAAAGTAGACACATCAGTGTCATTGTAAGTCATGTTACCTTACATAGATAACAAAGTAGACACATCAGTGTCATTGTAAGTCAAATGTTACCTTACATAGATAACAAAGTAGACACATCAGTGTCATTGTAAGTCATGTTACCTTACATAGATAACAAAGTAGACACATCAGTGTCATTGTAAGTCATGTTACCTTACATAGATAACAAAGTAGACACATCAGTGTCATTGTAAGTCATGTTACCTTACATAGATAACAAAGTAGACACATCAGTGTCATTGTAAGTCATGTTACCTTACATAGATAACAAAGTAGACACATCAGTGTCATTGTAAGTCATGTTACCTTACATAGATAACAAAGTAGACACATCAGTGTCATTGTAAGTCATGTTACCTTACATAGATAACAAAGTAGACACACTTCAGTGTCATTGTAAGTCATGTTACCTTACATAGATAACAAAGTAGACACATCAGTGTCATTGTAAGTATGTTACCTTACATAGATAACAAAGTAGACACATCAGTGTCATTGTAAGTCATGTTACCTTACATAGATAACAAAGTAGACACATCAGTGTCATTGTAAGTCATGTTACCTTACATAGATAACAAAGTAGACACATCAGTGTCATTGTAAGTCATGTTACCTTACATAGATAACAAAGTAGACACATCAGTGTCATTGTAAGTCATGTTACCTTACATAGATAACAAAGTAGACACATCAGTGTCATTGTAAGTCAAACTGTTACCTTACATAGATAACAAAGTAGACACATCAGTGTCATTGTAAGTCATGTTACCTTACATAGATAACAAAGTAGACACATCAGTGTCATTGTAAGTTGTTACTTTACATGTTACCATTGTAAGTATGTTACCTTACATAGATAACAAAGTAGGCACATCAGTGTCATTGTAAGTCATGTTACCTTACATAGATAACAAAGTAGACACATCAGTGTCATTGTAAGTCATGTTACCTTACATAGATAACAAAGTAGACACATCAGTGTCATTGTAAGTCATGTTACCTTACATAGATAACAAAGTAGACACATCAGTGTCATTGTAAGTCATGTTACCTTACATAGATAACAAAGTAGACACATCAGTGTCATTGTAAGTCATGTTACCTCACATAGATAACAAAGTAGACACATCAGTGTCATTGTAAGTCATGTTACCTTACATAGATAACAAAGTAGACACATCAGTGTCATTGTAAGTCATGTTACCTTACATAGATAACAAAGTAGACACATCAGTGTCATTGTAAGTCATGTTACCTTACATAGATAACAAAGTAGGCACATCAGTGTCATTGTAAGTCATGTTACCTTACATAGATAACAAAGTAGACACATCAGTGTCATTGTAAGTCATGTTACCTTACATAGATAACAAAGAGTAGGACACATCAGTGTCATTGTAAGTCATGTTACCTTACATAGATAACAAAGTAGGCACATCAGGTGTCATTGTAAGTCCATGTTACCTTACATAGATAACAAAGTAGACACATCAGTGTCATTGTAAGTCATGTTACCTTACATAGATAACAAAGTAGACACATCAGTGTCATTGTAAGTCATGTTACCTTACATAGATAACAAAGTAGACACACATCAGTGTCATTGTAAGTCATGTTACCTTACATAGATAACAAAGTAGACACATCAGTGTCATTGTAAGTCATGTTACCTTACATAGATAACAAAGTAGACACATCAGTGTCATTGTAAGTCATGTTACCTTACATAGATAACAAAGTAGACACACATCAGTGTCATTGTAAGTCATGTTACCTTACATAGATAACAAAGTAGACACATCAGTGTCATTGTAAGTCATGTTACCTTACATAGATAACAAAGTAGACACATCAGTGTCATTGTAAGTCATGTTACCTTACATAGATAACAAAGTAGACACATCAGTGTCATTGTAAGTCATGTTACCTTACATAGATAACAAAGTAGACACATCAGTGTCATTGTAAGTCATGTTACCTTACATAGATAACAAAGTAGACACATCAGTGTCATTGTAAGTCATGTTACCTTACATAGATAACAAAGTAGGACACATCAGTGTCATTGTAAGTCATGTTACCTTACATAGATAACAAAGTAGACACATCAGTGTCATTGTAAGTCATGTTACCTTACATAGATAACAAAGTAGACACATCAGTGTCATTGTAAGTCACTGTTACCTTACATAGATAACAAAGTAGACACATCAGTGTCATTGTAAGTCATGTTACCTTACATAGATAACAAAGTAGACACATCAGTGTCATTGTAAGTCAATGTTACCTTACATAGATAACAAAGTAGGACACATCAGTGTCATTGTAAGTCATGTTACCTTACATAGATAACAAAGTAGACACATCAGTGTCATTGTAAGTCATGTTACCTTACATAGATAACAAAGTAGGCACATCAGTGTCATTGTAAGTCATGTTACCTTACATAGATAACAAAGTAGACACATCAGTGTCATTGTAAGTCATGTTACCTTACATAGATAACAAAGTAGACACATCAGTGTCATTGTAAGTCATGTTACCTTACATAGATAACAAAGTAGACACATCAGTGTCATTGTAAGTCATGTTACCTTACATAGATAACAAAGTAGACACATCAGTGTCATTGTAAGTCATGTTACCTTACATAGATAACAAAGTAGACACATCAGTGTCATTGTAAGTCATGTTACCTTACATAGATAACAAAGTAGGCACATCAGTGTCATTGTAAGTCATGTTACCTTACATAGATAACAAAGTAGACACATCAGTGTCATTGTAAGTCATGTTTACCTTACATAGATAACAAAGTAGACACATCAGTGTCATTGTAAGTCATGTTACCTTACATAGATAACAAAGTAGACACATCAGTGTCATTGTAAGTCTTGTTACCTTACATAGATAACAAAGTAGACACATCAGTGTCATTGTAAGTCATGTTACCTTACATAGATAACAAAGTAGACACATCAGTGTCATTGTAAGTCATGTTACCTTACATAGATAACAAAGTAGACACATCAGTGTCATTGTAAGTCATGTTACCTTACATAGATAACAAAGTAGACACATCAGTGTCATTGTAAGTCATGTTACCTTACATAGATAACAAAGTAGACACATCAGTGTCATTGTAAGTCATGTTACCTTACATAGATAACAAAGTAGACACATCAGTGTCATTGTAAGTCATGTTACCTTACATAGATAACAAAGTTAGACACATCAGTGTCATTGTAAGTCATGTTACCTTACATAGATAACAAAGTAGGCACATCAGTGTCATTGTAAGTCAAACTGTTACCTTACATAGATAACAAAGTAGACACATCAGTGTCATTGTAAGTCATGTTACCTTACATAGATAACAAAGTAGACACATCAGTGTCATTGTAAGTAAGTCATGTTACCTTACATAGATAACAAAGTAGACACATCAGTGTCATTGTAAGTCATGTTACCTTACATAGATAACAAAGTAGACACATCAGTGTCATTGTAAGTCATGTTACCTTACATAGATAACAAAGTTAGACACATCAGTGTCATTGTAAAAGTCATGTTACCTTACATAGATAACAAAGTAGACACATCAGTGTCATTGTAAGTCATGTTACCTTACATAGATAACAAAGTAGACACATCAGTGTCATTGTAAGTCATGTTACCTTACATAGATAACAAAGTAGACACATCAGTGTCATTGTAAGTCCAAATGTTACCTTACATAGATAACAAAGTAGGACACATCAGTGTCATTGTAAGTCATGTTACCTTACATAGATAACAAAGTAGACACATCAGTGTCATTGTAAGTCAAACATGTTACCTTACATAGATAACAAAGTAGACACATCAAGTGTCATTGTAAGTCATGTTACCTTACATAGATAACAAAGTAGACACATCAGTGTCATTGTAAGTCATGTTACCTTACATAGATAACAAAGTAGACACATCAGTGTCATTGTAAGTCATGTTACCTTACATAGATAACAAAGTAGACACATCAGTGTCATTGTAAGTCATGTTACCTTACATAGATAACAAAGTAGACACATCAGTGTCATTGTAAGTCATGTTACCTTACATAGATAACAAAGTAGACACATCAGTGTCATTGTAAGTCATGTTACCTTACATAGATAACAAAGTAGACACATCAGTGTCATTGTAAGTCATGTTACCTTACATAGATAACAAAGTAGACACATCAGTGTCATTGTAAGTCATGTTACCTTACATAGATAACAAAGTAGACACATCAGTGTCATTGTAAGTCAAATGTTACCTTACATAGATAACAAAGTAGACACATCAGTGTCATTGTAAGTCATGTTACCTTACATAGATAACAAAGTAGACACATCAGTGTCATTGTAAGTCATGTTACCTTACATAGATAACAAAGTAGACACATCAGTGTCATTGTAAGTCATGTTACCTTACATAGATAACAAAGTAGACACATCAGTGTCATTGTAAGTCATGTTACCTTACATAGATAACAAAGTAGGACACATCAGTGTCATTTGTAAGTCATGTTACCTTACATAGATAACAAAGTAGACACATCAGTGTCATTGTAAGTCATGTTACCTTACATAGATAACAAAGTAGACACATCAGTGTCATTGTAAGTCAAATGTTACCTTACATAGATAACAAAGTAGACACATCAGTGTCATTGTAAGTCATGTTACCTTACATAGATAACAAAGTAGACACATCAGTGTCATTGTAAGTCATGTTACCTTACATAGATAACAAAGTAGACACATCAGTGTCATTGTAAGTCATGTTTACCTTACATAGATAACAAAGTAGACACATCAGTGTCATTGTAAGTCATGTTACCTTACATAGATAACAAAGTAGACACATCAGTGTCATTGTAAGTCATGTTACCTTACATAGATAACAAAGTAGACACATCAGTGTCATTGTAAGTCAAACTGTTACCTTACATAGATAACAAAGTAGACACATCAGTGTCATTGTAAGTCATGTTACCTTACATAGATAACAAAGTAGACACATCAGTGTCATTGTAAGTCATGTTACCTTACATAGATAACAAAGTAGACACATCAGTGTCATTGTAAGTCATGTTACCTTACATAGATAACAAAGTAGACACATCAGTGTCATTGTAAGTCATGTTACCTTACATAGATAACAAAGTAGACACATCAGTGTCATTGTAAGTCATGTTACCTTACATAGATAACAAAGTAGACACATCAGTGTCATTGTAAGTCATGTTACCTTACATAGATAACAAAGTAGCACATCAGTGTCATTGTAAGTCATGTTACCTTACATAGATAACAAAGTAGACACATCAGTGTCATTGTAAGTCATGTTACCTTACATAGATAACAAAGTAGACACATCAGTGTCATTGTAAGTCATGTTACCTTACATAGATAACAAAGTAGACACATCAGTGTCATTGTAAGTCATGTTACCTTACATAGATAACAAAGTAGACACATCAGTGTCATTGTAAGTCATGTTACCTTACATAGATAACAAAGTAGACACATCAGTGTCATTGTAAGTCATGTTACCTTACATAGATAACAAAGTAGACACATCAGTGTCATTGTAAGTCAAACTGTTACCTTACATAGATAACAAAGTAGACACATCAGTGTCATTGTAAGTCATGTTACCTTACATAGATAACAAAGTAGACACATCAGTGTCATTGTAAGTCATGTTACCTTACATAGATAACAAAGTAGACACATCAGTGTCATTGTAAGTCAAACTGTTACCTTACATAGATAACAAAGTAGACACATCAGTGTCATTGTAAGTCATGTTACCTTACATAGATAACAAAGTAGACACATCAGTGTCATTGTAAGTCATGTTACCTTACATAGATAACAAAGTAGACACATCAGTGTCATTGTAAGTCAAACTGTTACCTTACATAGATAACAAAGTAGACACATCAGTGTCATTGTAAGTCATGTTACCTTACATAGATAACAAAGTAGACACATCAGTGTCATTGTAAGTCATGTTACCTTACATAGATAACAAAGTAGACACATCAGTGTCATTGTAAGTCATGTTACCTTACATAGATAACAAAGTAGGACACATCAGTGTCATTGTAAGTCATGTTACCTTACATAGATAACAAAGTAGACACATCAGTGTCATTGTAAGTCATGTTACCTTACATAGATAACAAAGTAGGCACATCAGTGTCATTGTAAGTCATGTTACCTTACATAGATAACAAAGTAGACACATCAGTGTCATTGTAAGTCAAACTGTTACCTTACATAGATAACAAAGTAGACACATCAGTGTCATTGTAAGTCATGTTACCTTACATAGATAACAAAGTAGACACATCAGTGTCATTGTAAGTCATGTTACCTTACATAGATAACAAAGTAGACACATCAGTGTCATTGTAAGTCATGTTACCTTACATAGATAACAAAGTAGACACATCAGTGTCATTGTAAGTCATGTTACCTTACATAGATAACAAAGTAGACACATCAGTGTCATTGTAAGTCATGTTACCTTACATAGATAACAAAGTAGACACATCAGTGTCATTGTAAGTCATGTTACCTTACATAGATAACAAAGTAGGCACATCAGTGTCATTGTAAGTCATGTTACCTTACATAGATAACAAAGTAGACACATCAGTGTCATTGTAAGTCATGTTACCTTACATAGATAACAAAGTAGACACATCAGTGTCATTGTAAGTCATGTTACCTTACATAGATAACAAAGTAGACACATCAGTGTCATTGTAAGTCATGTTACCTTACATAGATAACAAAGTAGACACATCAGTGTCATTGTAAGTCATGTTACCTTACATAGATAACAAAGTAGACACATCAGTGTCATTGTAAGTCATGTTACCTTACATAGATAACAAAGTAGACACATCAGTGTCATTGTAAGTCATGTTACCTTACATAGATAACAAAGTAGACACATCAGTGTCATTGTAAGTCATGTTACCTTACATAGATAACAAAGTAGACACATCAGTGTCATTGTAAGTCAAACTGTTACCTTACATAGATAACAAAGTAGACACATCAGTGTCATTGTAAGTCATGTTACCTTACATAGATAACAAAGTAGACACATCAGTGTCATTGTAAGTCATGTTACCTTACATAGATAACAAAGTAGGACACACATCAGTGTCATTGTAAGTCATGTTACCTTACATAGATAACAAAGTAGAACACATCAGTGTCATTGTAAGTCATGTTACCTTACATAGATAACAAAGTAGGCACATCAGTGTCATTGTAAGTCATGTTACCTTACATAGATAACAAAGTAGACACATCAGTGTCATTGTAAGTCATGTTACCTTACATAGATAACAAAGTAGACACATCAGTGTCATTGTAAGTCATGTTACCTTACATAGATAACAAAGTAGACACATCAGTGTCATTGTAAGTCATGTTACCTTACATAGATAACAAAGTAGACACATCAGTGTCATTGTAAGTCATGTTACCTTACATAGATAACAAAGTAGACACATCAGTGTCATTGTAAGTCATGTTACCTTACATAGATAACAAAGTAGACACATCAGTGTCATTGTAAGTCATGTTACCTTACATAGATAACAAAGTAGACACATCAGTGTCATTGTAAGTCATGTTACCTTACATAGATAACAAAGTAGACACATCAGTGTCATTGTAAGTCATGTTACCTTACATAGATAACAAAGTAGACACATCAGTGTCATTGTAAGTCATGTTTACCTTACATAGATAACAAAGTGACACATCAGTGTCATTGTAAGTCATGTTACCTTACATAGATAACAAAGTTCAGTGTCATTGTAAGTCATGTTACCTTACATAGATAACAAAGTAGACACATCAGTGTCATTGTAAGTCATGTTACCTTACATAGATAACAAAGTAGGCACATCAGTGTCATTGTAAGTCATGTTACCTTACATAGATAACAAAGTAGACACATCAGTGTCATTGTAAGTCATGTTACCTTACATAGATAACAAAGTAGACACATCAGTGTCATTGTAAGTCATGTTACCTTACATAGATAACAAAGTAGACACATCAGTGTCATTGTAAGTCATGTTACCTTACATAGATAACAAAGTAGACACATCAGTGTCATTGTAAGTCATGTTACCTTACATAGATAACAAAGTAGCACATCAGTGTCATTGTAAGTCAAATGTTACCTTACATAGATAACAAAGTAGACACATCAGTGTCATTGTAAGTCATGTTACCTTACATAGATAACAAAGTAGACACATCAGTGTCATTGTAAGTCATGTTACCTTACATAGATAACAAAGTAGACACATCAGTGTCAGTCTGTTACCTTACATAGATAACAAAGTAGACACATCAGTGTCATTGTAAGTCATGTTACCTTACATAGATAACAAAGTAGACACATCAGTGTCATTGTAAGTCAATGTTACCTTACATAGATAACAAAGTAGACACATCAGTGTCATTGTAAGTCATGTTACCTTACATAGATAACAAAGTAGACACATCAGTGTCATTGTAAGTCATGTTACCTTACATAGATAACAAAGTAGACACATCAGTGTCATTGTAAGTCATGTTACCTTACATAGATAACAAAGTAGACACATCAGTGTCATTGTAAGTCATGTTACCTTACATAGATAACAAAGTAGACACATCAGTGTCATTGTAAGTCATGTTACCTTACATAGATAACAAAGTAGACACATCAGTGTCATTGTAAGTCATGTTACCTTACATAGATAACAAAGTAGGACACATCAGTGTCATTGTAAGTCATGTTACCTTACATAGATAACAAAGTAGGCACAATCAGTGTCATTGTAAGTCATGTTACCTTACATAGATAACAAAGTAGACACATCAGTGTCATTGTAAGTCATGTTACCTTACATAGATAACAAAGTAGACACATCAGTGTCATTGTAAGTCATGTTACCTTACATAGATAACAAAGTAGACACATCAGTGTCATTGTAAGTCATGTTTACCTTACATAGATAACAAAGTAGACACATCAGTGTCATTTGTAAGTCATGTTACCTTACATAGATAACAAAGTAGACACATCAGTGTCATTGTAAGTCATGTTACCTTACATAGATAACAAAGTAGACACATCAGTGTCATTGTAAGTCATGTTACCTTACATAGATAACAAAGTAGACACATCAGTGTCATTGTAAGTCATGTTACCTTACATAGATAACAAAGTAGACACATCAATGTCATTGTAAGTCATGTTACCTTACATAGATAACAAAGTAGACACATCAGTGTCATTGTAAGTCATGTTACCTTACATAGATAACAAAGTAGACACATCAGTGTCATTGTAAGTCATGTTACCTTACATAGATAACAAAGTAGACACATCAGTGTCATTGTAAGTCATGTTACCTTACATAGATAACAAAGTAGACACATCAGTGTCATTGTAAGTCATGTTACCTTACATAGATAACAAAGTAGACACATCAGTGTCATTGTAAGTCATGTTACCTTACATAGATAACAAAGTAGACACATCAGTGTCATTGTAAGTCATGTTACCTTACATAGATAACAAAGTAGGCACATCAGTGTCATTGTAAGTCATGTTACCTTACATAGATAACAAAGTAGACACATCAGTGTCATTGTAAGTCATGTTACCTTACATAGATAACAAAGTAGACACATCAGTGTCATTGTAAGTCATGTTACCTTACATAGATAACAAAGTAGACACATCAGTGTCATTGTAAGTCATGTTACCTTACATAGATAACAAAGTAGACACATCAGTGTCATTGTAAGTCATGTTACCTTACATAGATAACAAAGTAGACACATCAGTGTCATTGTAAGTCATGTTACCTTACATAGATAACAAAGTAGACACATCAGTGTCATTGTAAGTCATGTTACCTTACATAGATAACAAAGTAGGCACATCAGTGTCATTGTAAGTCATGTTACCTTACATAGATAACAAAGTAGACACATCAGTGTCATTGTAAGTCATGTTACCTTACATAGATAACAAAGTAGACACATCAGTGTCATTGTAAGTCATGTTACCTTACATAGATAACAAAGTAGACACATCAGTGTCATTGTAAGTCATGTTACCTTACATAGATAACAAAGTAGACACATCAGTGTCATTGTAAGTCATGTTACCTTACATAGATAACAAAGTAGACACATCAGTGTCATTGTAAGTCATGTTACCTTACATAGATAACAAAGTAGACACATCAGTGTCATTGTAAGTCATGTTACCTTACATAGATAACAAAGTAGGCACATCAGTGTCATTGTAAGTCATGTTACCTTACATAGATAACAAAGTAGACACATCAGTGTCATTGTAAGTCATGTTACCTTACATAGATAACAAAGTAGACACATCAGTGTCATTGTAAGTCATGTTACCTTACATAGATAACAAAGTAGACACATCAGTGTCATTGTAAGTCATGTTACCTTACATAGATAACAAAGTAGACACATCAGTGTCATTGTAAGTCATGTTACCTTACATAGATAACAAAGTAGACACATCAGTGTCATTGTAAGTCATGTTACCTTACATAGATAACAAAGTAGACACATCAGTGTCATTGTAAGTCAAACTGTTACCTTACATAGATAACAAAGTAGACACATCAGTGTCATTGTAAGTCATGTTACCTTACATAGATAACAAAGTAGACACATCAGTGTCATTGTAAGTCATGTTACCTTACATAGATAACAAAGTAGACACATCAGTGTCATTGTAAGTCATGTTACCTTACATAGATAACAAAGTAGACACATCAGTGTCATTGTAAGTCATGTTACCTTACATAGATAACAAAGTAGACACATCAGTGTCATTGTAAGTCAAACTGTTACCTTACATAGATAACAAAGTAGACACATCAGTGTCATTGTAAGTCATGTTACCTTACATAGATAACAAAGTAGACACATCAGTGTCATTGTAAGTCATGTTACCTTACATAGATAACAAAGTAGGACACATCAGTGTCATTGTAAGTCATGTTACCTTACATAGATAACAAAGTAGACACATCAGTGTCATTGTAAGTCATGTTACCTTACATAGATAACAAAGTAGACACATCAGTGTCATTGTAAGTCATGTTACCTTACATAGATAACAAAGTAGACACATCAGTGTCATTGTAAGTCATGTTACCTTACATAGATAACAAAGTAGGACACATCAGTGTCATTGTAAGTCATGTTACCTTACATAGATAACAAAGTAGACACATCAGTGTCATTGTAAGTCATGTTACCTTACATAGATAACAAAGTAGACACATCAGTGTCATTGTAAGTCATGTTACCTTACATAGATAACAAAGTAGACACATCAGTGTCATTGTAAGTCATGTTACCTTACATAGATAACAAAGTAGACACATCAGTGTCATTGTAAGTCATGTTACCTTACATAGATAACAAAGTAGACACATCAGTGTCATTGTAAGTCAAACATGTTACCTTACATAGATAACAAAGTAGACACATCAGTGTCATTGTAAGTCATGTTACCTTACATAGATAACAAAGTAGACACATCAGTGTCATTGTAAGTCATGTTACCTTACATAGATAACAAAGTAGACACATCAGTGTCATTGTAAGTCATGTTACCTTACATAGATAACAAAGTAGACACATCAGTGTCATTGTAAGTCATGTTACCTTACATAGATAACAAAGTAGACACATCAGTGTCATTGTAAGTCATGTTACCTTACATAGATAACAAAGTAGGCACATCAGTGTCATTGTAAGTCAAACTGTTACCTTACATAGATAACAAAGTAGGCACATCAGTGTCATTGTAAGTCATGTTACCTTACATAGATAACAAAGTAGACACATCAGTGTCATTGTAAGTCATGTTACCTTACATAGATAACAAAGTAGACACATCAGTGTCATTGTAAGTCATGTTACCTTACATAGATAACAAAGTAGACACATCAGTGTCATTGTAAGTCATGTTACCTTACATAGATAACAAAGTAGACACATCAGTGTCATTGTAAGTCATGTTACCTTACATAGATAACAAAGTAGGACACATCAGTGTCATTGTAAGTCATGTTACCTTACATAGATAACAAAGTAGGACACATCAGTGTCATTGTAAGTCATGTTACCTTACATAGATAACAAAGTAGACACATCAGTGTCATTGTAAGTCATGTTACCTTACATAGATAACAAAGTAGACACATCAGTGTCATTGTAAGTCATGTTACCTTACATAGATAACAAAGTAGACACATCAGTGTCATTGTAAGTCATGTTACCTTACATAGATAACAAAGTAGACACATCAGTGTCATTGTAAGTCATGTTACCTTACATAGATAACAAAGTAGACACATCAGTGTCATTGTAAGTCATGTTACCTTACATAGATAACAAAGTAGACACATCAGTGTCATTCATTGTAAGTCATGTTACCTTACATAGATAACAAAGTAGGCACATCAGTGTCATTGTAAGTCATGTTACCTTACATAGATAACAAAGTAGACACATCAGTGTCATTGTAAGTCATGTTACCTTACATAGATAACAAAGTAGACACATCAGTGTCATTGTAAGTCATGTTACCTTACATAGATAACAAAGTAGACACATCAGTGTCATTGTAAGTCATGTTACCTTACATAGATAACAAAGTAGACACATCAGTGTCATTGTAAGTCATGTTACCTTACATAGATAACAAAGTAGACACATCAGTGTCATTGTAAGTCATGTTACCTTACATAGATAACAAAGTAGACACATCAGTGTCATTGTAAGTCATGTTACCTTACATAGATAACAAAGTAGACACATCAGTGTCATTGTAAGTCATGTTACCTTACATAGATAACAAAGTAGACACATCAGTGTCATTGTAAGTCATGTTACCTTACATAGATAACAAAGTAGACACATCAGTGTCATTGTAAGTCATGTTACCTTACATAGATAACAAAGTAGGCACATCAGTGTCATTGTAAGTCATGTTACCTTACATAGATAACAAAGTAGGCACATCAGTGTCATTGTAAGTCATGTTACCTTACATAGATAACAAAGTAGACACATCAGTGTCATTGTAAGTCATGTTACCTTACATAGATAACAAAGTAGACACATCAGTGTCATTGTAAGTCATGTTACCTTACATAGATAACAAAGTAGACACATCAGTGTCATTGTAAGTCATGTTACCTTACATAGATAACAAAGTAGGCACATCAGTGTCATTGTAAGTCATGTTACCTTACATAGATAACAAAGTAGACACATCAGTGTCATTGTAAGTCAAATGTTACCTTACATAGATAACAAAGTAGACACATCAGTGTCATTGTAAGTCATGTTACCTTACATAGATAACAAAGTAGACACATCAGTGTCATTGTAAGTCATGTTACCTTACATAGATAACAAAGTAGGACACATCAGTGTCATTGTAAGTCATGTTACCTTACATAGATAACAAAGTAGACACATCAGTGTCATTGTAAGTCATGTTACCTTACATAGATAACAAAAGTAGACACATCAGTGTCATTGTAAGTCATGTTACCTTACATAGATAACAAAGTAGACACATCAGTGTCATTGTAAGTCATGTTACCTTACATAGATAACAAAGTAGGCACATCAGTGTCATTGTAAGTCATGTTACCTTACATAGATAACAAAGTAGACACATCTGTGTCATTGTAAGTCATGTTACCTTACATAGATAACAAAGTAGACACATCAGTGTCATTGTAAGTCATGTTACCTTACATAGATAACAAAGTAGACACATCAGTGTCATTGTAAGTCATGTTACCTTACATAAAAAGTACCTTACATAGATAACAAAGTAGACACATCAGTGTCATTGTAAGTCATGTTACCTTACATAGATAACAAAGTAGACACATCAGTGTCATTGTAAGTCATGTTACCTTACATAGATAACAAAGTAGACACATCAGTGTCATTGTAAGTCATGTTACCTTACATAGATAACAAAGTAGACACATCAGTGTCATTGTAAGTCATGTTACCTTACATAGATAACAAAGTAGCACATCAGTGTCATTGTAAGTCATGTTACCTTACATAGATAACAAAGTAGGCACATCAGTGTCATTGTAAGTCATGTTACCTTACATAGATAACAAAGTAGACACATCAGTGTCATTGTAAGTCATGTTACCTTACATAGATAACAAAGTAGACACATCAGTGTCATTGTAAGTCATGTTACCTTACATAGATAACAAAGTAGGACACATCAGTGTCATTGTAAGTCATGTTACCTTACATAGATAACAAAGTAGACACATCAGTGTCATTGTAAGTCATGTTACCTTACATAGATAACAAAGTAGACACATCAGTGTCATTGTAAGTCATGTTACCTTACATAGATAACAAAGTAGGCACAGTGTGTCATTGTAAGTCATGTTACCTTACATAGATAACAAAGTAGACACATCAGTGTCATTGTAAGTCATGTTACCTTACATAGATAACAAAGTAGGCACATCAGTGTCATTGTAAGTCATGTTACCTTACATAGATAACAAAGTAGACACATCAGTGTCATTGTAAGTCAAACTGTTACCTTACATAGATAACAAAGTAGACACATCAGTGTCATTGTAAGTCATGTTACCTTACATAGATAACAAAGTAGACACATCAGTGTCATTGTAAGTCATGTTACCTTACATAGATAACAAAGTAGACACATCAGTGTCATTGTAAGTCATGTTACCTTACATAGATAACAAAGTAGGACACATCAGTGTCATTGTAAGTCATGTTACCTTACATAGATAACAAAGTAACACATCAGTGTCATTGTAAGTCATGTTACCTTACATAGATAACAAAGTAGACACATCAGTGTCATTGTAAGTCATGTTACATAGATAACACAAGTAGACACATCAGTGTCATTGTAAGTCATGTTACCTTACATAGATAACAAAGTAACATCAGTGATCATTGTAAGTCATGTTACCTTACATAGATAACAAAGTAGACACATCAGTGTCATTGTAAGTCATGTTACCTTACATAGATAACAAAGTAGACACATCAGTGTCATTGTGTCATGTTACCTTACATAGATAACAAAGTAGAAACATCAGTGACCAGTTGTTACTTACATAGATAACAAAGGTAGACACATGAATGTCAATTTGTTTTTTTTTTTTTTATATTACCTAAAAAGTGAGATGTCACACATTTATTGCATATCCAAGTCATATCTAATGTTACAAAAGTACATCTGTGTAATAAGTATTTTTACATCAACCACTTTCATAAAGATGTTTTACATTGACTGTGCCAAAAGAAATCATATCTGAACAAATATGTTACCTTAATATATTAACAAAAACACATCAGACTCATTGAATTGTTACCTTACATAAAAAGTTTGGCAACATCATTTTTGACTTTAAAATTCTCCAAAATGCATGTTACCTTCTTAGATAGGAAAGTATGATAAGTGTCTTGTAAATATGATAAGTACTTGTAACAAAGTAAATATGATCATGTTCTTTGTAGGAATATGATAAGTTACTTGTAGGAAAATGATAAGTTTCTTGTAGGAATATGATAAGTTCTTGTAGGAATATGATAAGTTCTTGTAGGAATATGATAAGTTCTTGTAGGAATATGATAAGTTCTTGTAGGAATATGATAAATAGTATTGAAGATCCTCTTTTATGTATGGATCAACCGTAGCAACAGTGGCCTCACATGTACAGAGGCTTTTACGTGTTGAAAAAAAGTTTAAGTTTCTGTTTGTTTGATCAAGCTCAAACTTCATGTAAAGATTGTCCTCATTACCAAAAATTGTTTGAGTTTTTTTTTCAAGTCCGAAGATCTTTATTTTTTTAGCTCAAAAATAGATGAGAATCCTTGCTACAAAAATTGCAAATGACTTAATTAAGGGACATTCTTGTATATGTAATACTTTTATTTCAAAAGCTATGTTTTACGAAAAAAATACAGTCCTCATTTCAGGTGAAATTAAAGAAGACCATGGACAGAAGACAGCTTCTTGGTGCAATTAAAAAAGTTAGAAAAGGTAAAGTAGTTTTGGATTTTTAAAATAGAACCTGCCAATATAAACAGGACTCGCCGAGGTACATTTCTTTTTTTTAGTTGTTTTTACATATAGGGATTGATATCAAACTGTTTTCATTTTCAATCTTTCAGAAATCAAAAAGGAGAGAATGAGGATTACTGATGATATCCATCCGATGATTCGATGATAATCCAATCCTTGTACTCCGGCTACTGACAATCAAAGAAAGATTTCTTAAAGAAAGGTAGAACTTTATAGACTAACTAAATTTTCACACCAAGCATATTTGAAAAATGTCAACACAAAAACAATTGTGAAACCGAAATAAATAAATCATCAATTTGTTCAATCAACAAATGACAAAAATTTTCCACGCACATTAGAATAAGCAGACATTTAATATTACACATGTGTTTCATAGAAAGCAATGTGTTCTATGTTTTCGATATGTCACAACGGTTATAATTGCTTTATAATTGAAATGTATTGTGGTAATGTTGATACTCGATGTTGGTGTACTGGGTTTCCTAAACTGATCAAAATAAATATTAGCCATTCATTAATCTTAATAAAATGATGTATACCTATGGTGGTAATGCTGTATAATTTGAGTTTGTGTTGCCTGCAACGCAAGTGACGACAAAGAAGGTATCACTATGTGATCGTTTTCGGTGTCATACAATGGTGTTTTTGTCACTCAAATCTGGTTTCGTGCGATAATTTATGTATTTAATTGATGATCGTCCGATGATTGTTCAAACCAAATATAAGAGTTAGGATAAATGTTTTCTTTATATAAATGAGTCAGATTTTTCCACGTTTAATAGTAGTATAAAAAACTGGGAATGAAAAAAATGTACCTCCTATTAGCCGTTCGTTTCAAGAAATCGGAATACTGAGTTTTTTTTTGCCTGTTTAAATGCATGTATAAAAGTATGAAAAGTTTTTCAGTCATATTTATTAAAATTTTCTTTTATTACATATCATTTTCAGTTCTCAAGAGGCTGTTTTAAAGATGTCTCAATCCTCATCGTGTTATTTGCTTTTCGCATTAACCAACAAAAAAATTATTGATACTCTGATATAAATAAATGTAAACTTAGTGAAAAATGTTTTACATTTGAGGTCTTAAATTTCTGTTTGCTGTAGACAAAAGAATGAAAGTGGGAAGATGGACAAAGCTGTGAAGGATACAATTATACGACTCAATAAACAGATAGAGCAGCTACGTTCTGAGAATAAAGGTTTAAAACAGGATCTAGAGCGAGATATGGCCAGTACAACAGGTAAAGTACTTAGAGCGAGATATGGCCAGTACAACAGGTAAAGTACTACTGGATTTTCTTGTACATGTTACATTTGGACTGAGGAGTTTGTCAGAATTGAAATCACATCATGGATCATCTGCTGTTTGATATGAAAGCCTATCCTGGCATCTGTTTCTTTCCAGATGATTTGGAAAGATGATGTCAATATTGTTTTTTTTTTTTTTATATTGCCTAAAAAGTGAGATGTCACACATTTATTGCATATCCACCTCATATCTAATGACTTCATCTGTGTAATATTTTTACATCAACCACTTTATAAGCTGGAGATGTTTTCATTGACTGTGCCATTCAAGAAATCATATCTGAACAATATTGGACTTGAAGATATTAAGGCAAATTGACTGATTGTACTGAAAATTTGGCAACATATTTTGACTTTAAAATTCTCCAAAATGCATGTTCTTGTAGGAATATGATAAGTTCTTGTAGGAATATGATAAGTTCTTGTAGGAATATGATATGTTCTTGTAGGAATATGATAAGTTCTTGTAGGAATATGATAAGTTCTTGTAGGAATATGATAAGTTCTTGTAGGAATATGATAAGTTCTTGTAGGAATATGATAAGTTCTTTGTAGGAATATGATAAGTTCTTGTAGGAATATGATAAATAGTATTGAAGATCCTCTTTATGTATGGATCACCGTAGCAACAGTGGCCTCACATGTACAGAGGCTTTCGTGTGAAAATTTAAGTTTCTGTTTGTTGATCAAGCTCAAACTTCATACAGATCCTCATTACCAAAAATGTTTGAGTTTTTTAAGTCCGAAGATCTTTATTTGCTCAAAAAGAGAATCCTTGCTACAATGCTAATTGCAAGTGACTTATGTGACATTCTTGTATATGTAATACTTTGTATTTCAAAGCTATGTTTTAGAAAAAAATACTCTCCTCATTTCAGGTGATTATGAAGACATGGACAGAAGACAGCTTCTTGGTGCAATTAAAAAGTTAGAAAAGGTAAAGTATGGATTTTAAATTAGAACCTGCCAATATAAGACAGACTCGCCGGATATTTCTTTTTATTGTTTTACATATATGGATTGATATCAAGTTTTCATTTTCATCTTCAGAAATCAAAAAGGAGAGATGAGGATTACGATGATGATGATGATGAATCCTTGTACTCGGCTACATCAAAGAAAGATTTAAAGAAAGGTAGACTTCTAGACTACTAATTCACCTAGCATATTTGAAAAATGTCAACACAAAATTGTGAATGGAATAAATAAATCATCAATTTGTCAATAAAATGACAGAATGTAGGAATAATTATATCATGAAAGCAATGGTTCTATGTTTTATATCACATAATGAAAATGTATTGTGGTATTGATAATGTTTTTCCTAAAGATCAAAATAGCCATTCATTATCTTAATAAATGATGTTTACCTATGGTTAATGCTGTAGTTTTTGTGTTGCCTGCAACGCAAGTGCGACACATAGGTATCACTATGTCGGCGGTGTCATCAATGGTGTTGTCAAAACGGTTTCCGTGCGATAATTTATGTATTTATTGTCCGATTTCAACTAAAGTTGGTATGTTGCTTTATATAAATGAGATCTCAGATGAGTTCGATACTGGTTAAAACAGACATTTTCTGGGTTTCCGTGCGATAACTTTAATATGTATTATCCTATTTTAACCAAATGTTGTATATTGATTGATATTAATGAGATCTAGGATAGGTTTTGATACTGGTCAAAATCCATGAATATTTGCAAGAGTAACAGGACTTTAAAATTATCAAAACAGACAATTTCTTGGTTACTGCTGAATAACTTGTGTATTTATTATGCGATCTCAACCAAATTATGTATATTGCTTTATATCAATAAGATCTCAGATGGGTTTGATACTGGTCAAAATCCGTCAAAATTTGCAAGAAATACTGGACTTTATAACTTCACTTAGTTATCAACAATATTTTCAACTTTATAACTATTTTTTGTGATATTTAAACTGCGGTGAAAAAATTTGAAAACATATCCAAATATTAGCGTGTTGTCTGTAAATAAAAACATTGCTTTATCTTGTGGATGTAGGTAAAATCACACTGAAGGGGAACCTGGAGGAACGCCTGGATCAGTTAGACAAGAGAGAGACGGAGTTGTTAGACACCATCAGTAAACAGGCAGAGACGATTAAACGTCTTAAAGTCTACCGCAAACGCTGTGAGGAGAAGGAGTAAGTTACATTCTCTAATACATTATTACTCCTTAAAATTCACCATGTAACATCCCACATTATGTCTCCTTATACACTTCCATCACGATCATCATGTGTTACTAATTTTAGTCAGATGTAAAATTATTTTCATTGACTTAATTTTTCAGTAAAGACATAAAGGCTTTAGAAGAGGAGTTAGGAGGCAGCGGAGGAATGTCTCGCAGATCACCTACTCCACGAACGTTTGTATTCTAGTTTTATTGTTGGATCTCAATTAGTATGAAATCATCTTTAAAAAATAATTTGATCAAATCAAGGTCTACAAATTTTTATTGAAGTGTGTTTAATAGTTGGACCAGCAGTATCGTTATGGCTTCTATCTGGTGAGGTTAACAAGATTATAGTCTTTATATTTGCTAGAATCTCTTCCAATATGTAGTGTACATCCATTGTCTTTGGTAAACTGTTAGTTATATTACCTAAATGGTTTCCTTATTTAGAAGCCGTCCACCCTCTGGAAGACGAACATCTATTGACAGCGTGATGTCAGAGGATCGTCGAAGCAGAAAGAAGAGCACAGACTATTCACAAGATACTGCAGCACGCAAAATACAAAATGAATGGAAAAAGAAACAGTTGGAGAAAGAAGAGGTAAGGATATGGAGAGAGTATTTAGGTAGTTTGTCAGGCGACACGTCTAGGTGTAGACCATTATTATTCTATTGATCTACATTGACATCATCATCTTCCCTTATTGATAAGCATTTAATCGAGCTATCTAAATAAGAATAGGTGAAATCACTATTCAATTTTATAAAGATAGATAATCAAACATTTGAAGAAAGATAAAACATTTTTAACCGTGTAAGTAACATGTATGGATCTGACAATACATGTGTGAAGTTGATCAGTGCTCTGTGTTAGGTTGAGAATCTTTCTTTTATACATTGTATTTGTGTTCCTATTTCTATGGCTATATCACATCTTACAATCTGATGTAGTCCCTATAGATATTGTAATTCTTTGTACAGTGAAATGTTTAAATACTCAAATTAGATTTGATGACTTTATTTGTCTAGAAAAGAGAAACAACAATTTTTATCTACCACATTATCTGTAATAAGACTTGTATCAGGTCTTACTAATTGACTGTCTAAAAATGTAAGCTATGTCTAGTTGCAGCTACAGCTAGACTTTAAGCATATGAAATAGTGGCATTGTGATTTTTTAAAATACTCCTGCACCCCAACATTCCAAAAAAAGGTAAATTAAATAGGAGGCTATATCAGAAAGGATCTATTTGGCTTTCTAATCTATAAATTGATTCCAATTTTTGTTTATTCCATGTTTTAAAGTTGGAATTATAATAAAATAAAAATGAAATTAAGAAAGCCAATTCTGTTTGCTCAGCAATTGAATGTCAAAAAATCTGTTGAAGAAAAATTACCACAAACATTCTTAAGGTCAATTATCCGTATCTCTTTTAGCAAGAGAAAGCAGATTATGAAAGGAGGCTGAAGGCAGGTTTTATTTTGAAGTATTCTGCTTTAAGGGGTTTATTTTTATCATGACATTCTAATCCTGCACGGAATTGTTGCCTGACGTTTGCATGATGTTGTCTGGCTTTGTGTGCTTGGTGCTTGACATTTTGTGCATGTTGTCTTAGTCCACTAAAGCTGCCTATATTATTAGACTTATTTATTTATTTTTTGTCTAATATATAGTCTATATATTAGGCAAAATGTTTTTATTTTTTTAAGCCTAATATACTATAGGCAGGTTTAACGGACTAGATGTTGTGTGTGTGCTTGGTGTTACTTATCTGCACCAAACTAAGTGTTAATTACTTTCACTGACTTCTGTATTTTGGTTACGTAATTATTGAATATCAACAGTAAAAAATAGAAACCATCCAAGTAACTCATGTTACCGTTTACATGGTTTACACACAGTGCTCCTTGTTGGATAAAATAGGGTTGGCACAGACTTTTCATTTTCTAGTTAGCTCACCTGGCCCGAAGGGCCGGTGAGCTTATGTCATGGCGCGGCGTCCGTCGTCCGTCCGTCCGTCAACATTTCCTTTAAATCGCTACTAGTCATAGAGTTCTGGATGGATTGTAACCAAATTTGGCCACAAACATCCTTGGGGGAAGGGGAACAGAACTTGCATAAATTTTGGCTCTGACCCCCCGGGGGCTGGAGGGGCGGGGTCCAATAGGGGAAATAGAGGTAAATCCTATAAATCGCTACTTTGTCATAGAGTTCTGCATGGATTATAACCAAATTTGGCCAGAAACATCCTTGGGGGAAGGGGAACAGAACTTGTATAAATTTTGGCTTGAATACCCCCCC